>NC_034016.1:18092569-18392569 GCF_000346465.2 Prunus persica
GATCTATTGGGTTGAACCCTTATGGTCTATATGCCTATGACACCGTCTGGATGCTTGCTCATGCTATAAATTTGCTTTTGGATCAAGGGGGCACCATTTCCTTTTCCAACATTACTAGTCTAGGTGACCCTAAGGGAGGAGGGACTGTGAACCTTGTTGCATTGAGCATTCTTCATGGTGGGAAGCAGTTCCTGGACAACATGTTGCAAACCAATATAACCGGGCCTGACTGGTCCTATAGCATTTCATCCAGATAGATCTCCATTGAATCCTGCATATGATCTCATTAACATAATTGAAAGTGGATATCAAAGAATTGGATACTGGTCTAACTATTCCGGGATATCTGTTGTGCCCCCTGAGACATCATCAAACCGGTCTACTTTGAAACAACAACTTACACACTGTTGTACGCCCTGGAGGGACAACAGTCAAGCCTCGTGGGTAGGTTTTTCTAAACAACGGAAAGCAATTAAGAATTGGAGTACCTAATTGAGTTAGCTATCGAGACTTTGTATCACAAAGAAATGGTACTGATATAGTTGAAGGATACTGCATTGATATATTCCTTGCAGCTATAAAATTGCTTCCATATGCAGTTCCATATGAGTTTGTTCTGTTTAGTGATGGTCTTAAGAACCCGAGCTACTACGATTTTGTAAACATGATTGCATCAGGGAGTAAGTAAAATTTAACAATTACAAGATACTGACTTATATTCTCACAGAAAAATAAAATGGTGACCCACAAAACTTCTATCTGATTTAAGACTTTGTTTTGTAGAAGTTTGATGCTGCTATAGGTGACATTGCCATCATCACCAACCGGACAAAGATTGTGGATTTCACTCAGCCATAAATAGAGTCAGGGCTAGTTGTGGTGGCTCCAGTTAGGAGGTTAAATTCGAGAGCTTGGGAGTTCTTAAAGCCATTTGGTCCACTGATGTGGGGTGTCACAGCAGCTTTCTTCCTGATCATTGGATTAGTCGTGTGGATTTTGGAACATAGAATAAATGATGAGTACAGTGGCCCTCCTAGGAAACAGATTGTCACAATCTTATGGTATGTACTTTGTACATAGAACATTCTGACCCGGCTTTTGCATGTACTTACTAATTTGTAGGCTATGATTCGTGATGACACAAAAGCTGCAGCTCATGAAAGTTGAACTTCTATTGAATTTGAATGCAAATAAACTTATACAACTTTTACTCATCTGCCTTCATTCTGTGATTTTTCAGGTTTAGCTTCTCTACCATGTTTTTTGCTCATGGTAAGTTCAATTTTGGTACTACATGTTGTGTTCTTATACCAAGAACTTGATAGTGTGTTTAAAAGGTCCATCTTCAAACTTTCAGGAGAAAATACAGTGAGCACGCTAGGTCGGACAGTGCTGATCATCTGGCTTTATATAGTTCTAATAATCAACTCAAGTTATACAGCTAGCCTGACATCAATGCTCACAGTACAACTACTACAATCCCCCATTACTGGAATTGATACCTTGGAAACGAGCACCGAACCTATAGGATACCAAATAGGGTCTTTTGCTCAAAACTACTTGGTTGAGGAGCTAAACATCCCAAGATCTAGGCTAGTTCCTCTTGGCTTACCAGAAGCACATGCAGACGCCCTTAAGAAAAGATCTGTTGCTGCTGTGGTTGATGAAAAAGCATATATAGAACTCTTCCTCTCAGAAAACTGCATGTTCTCAATTAGGGGGCAGGAGTTCACCAAAAGCAGGTGGGGATTTGTGAGTATTGCAACGTAGTTTTCTTTCACTTTTCCAAAATTTTCTTCACTATATCTTGTCAATGAAACACATATTTGGTTGACCATTCTCCCAAAACATGCTCAATCTTATCATTCTTTTGTTAGACAGTCTGATATGTTACATTATTGTGGAAGCAAATTATCCTAGGACAAATAATTAAACCAATCAATTTGGGAATTATTTGACCTAATTAGGAGTTACTCGATTTAATTGGGAGTTACCTAATTTAATTGGGGATTTATTTGATTCTTGCCTTAATTAGGGATTTAATTTCAAATCCCTAATTACACCAATCTCGCCAAATCAAGGAAGAATAATTCATTTCCATATGTCGAATTATTCTTCTGAAACCCTAGTATTCGAGGCTCCTATAAATAGATGGCTACGCACAATAGTTGAGGTACGTCTAAAATTCTATATGAAACTCTGCAGAAATTCCCTCTCACAAACCCTAGCCGCCATACTATTTCTCTCTCACACAAGGCCCCGGCCATCACACACGGCTCCAGCCACCCGGTTCACACCATACATACAACTCTGTACCCTCTCCGTTAGCTATTGTTTTCCTACAAAAACTTGAACTAACTTAGGCATCGAAGGGCATTTGGCCAACACCCCCGGATGTGGTCATCTTATTCCAATTTGTTTTGCAGGGAGAAAGAGACTGTAGGGGCTTTTTTCTTTCGGCAGCTTAAACGGGATGGGCTGCCGTAAAGGGCAGATTGATGAAATTGTCCCTTTTGTTTGAGTTCGAAAATCAAGCCCCAAAAGCGCTTCGAAAGGGCAGTAGAGCCTTAGGAAGTGTTCTGATTACCTTCACCAACTAAAACAACAGCAACTTACAGATGATTTCTTGATGCTTACAAATAAATTTTCTAGCTTGACATGAGAGGCTTGTGGCATGGAAGCAAAATCAGCATGAGTTTAGCACCAAAGAGGAAAATATGGCTTCCTAGGGAGAAAGGGGAGTGTTAAGGTGATGAAGAAGAGGTTTGCAAGCAGATTTGGCTGAGAAGAGAGAAAGAAAGAACCACGTTTGCTTGACAGAAATTCTGTCAGATGTGACAATGGTCTGCCAGAATAAGAAAATGGAGAAGAAGGGTGACTAGTGCACAAGATTGCTGGGTTTTTGCAGGCAAAAGAGAAAGCTTGCTCTCTAGCTGTGTGTTCTTTAGCTAATGATGAAGTAGTGGGGTGCTGGGTAGTTTCCGGCAGCTCGACGAAAACTCTGTCAAGCTTTGAAAAAGTTTACCAAAAGGGAAAATGGGAAGAGATGGAAAGATGAGCTCGAAATTGCAGATGTTTCAGAGGTGAGAGATAAAACTTGCTCTCTAGACCTGAGTTGGTTTTGGATTGGGTAGAAAAGGCCTCATCTTTTTCCAAGAAACCCTAATGGTTTCTATCTAATTTGGCCAAGCTTTTTCCTTCCTTTCTCATCCCCTTCTTTGACTTATCTTATTCAAGCAAAATCTTCTCTGTTTATTTGCACAAAATCAGGAATTTTGGGAGCTCAAGGCCCCATTTCCAGTAGCTGTTCCAGTGAGAGACTTCCATTCCCAGCCATCTCCTTCATTTCTTTCTTTCTTTTTCAATGGCCAGGTCTGATGGGGGAAGGAATTGGGGTATGTATGCTGGTTCGAATGGTGCTTCTGGTAGCTCGCAGGCTAATATTCATTGGTTCCTTGAATGTTTCTAACTTGGAACTTGCTCCCCCCATGTGCTGGAGCTTCTCAGCAGCTTTTCAGACTTTTCTTCGTGGCTTTATTCTTCAGCCAAGTGATGGAGCTTTGCAACTCTTCTATTGTAATTGTATGGGCCAAGTTGATTTATTGAGTAAGTGGGCTTTCTTTATCAAATATTTGGGCTTTTTGGTTGAGTCAATAGGCTATTTTGGTTGGGTTATTTTTCTTTGGAGTGATGGGCTATTCTTTTCTCTCTTGTGCTTACCCACATATTTGGGCCTATGAAATGGGCTTGAGTCCCGAGGCTCCCAAGCAACTCGGGGCTTCCTTTTCTCGGCCCATCAATGGGCCTCATGATAATTTATTACCATCCATACCACAACCCACTCAAGCAAGCCTTGGGCATGTTGCTTGGCTTGGACCCACTTAAGCTTGTAGCGTGGCATGTTGCTTATTTGCTTGGCGTGGTATGTGTGCAAAGCGTATATGACGAACTTTCGAGTGCTCAAATTGGATTTTTTCTAGGGTATCGCATTGGGCCGATAATTTATTTGGACCTAAGAGTGGATTTTTTGGGCCTCAACATTAGCCCCCTTGATTATTGGGGCCATGAATGTATATTGAAATAGTCCAAATAATCAATTTCCAGCCCAAAATAAATTGCAATGGCATGACATGGCCTGGGTTTAGGAGCAACCCAATCAAGCAAAGGCACTGTACTCTCTACATTATATTATGGCTATGCCTGTTCACAAATACCTGGAGGCTGGGCAGCTCAGACAATAGGAGGGAGGTGTGTTCTCCTCCTCTCATTTGTGACATGGTCTTTAACTTATGGCTTTGTCCCGTTAGACCCGGATCGCGTCACGATGATGGTTTTGGCTCGGTTGCTTCTTGGTGTGGCTCAAGGCTTCATGTTCCCTTCAATCCACTCTGTTCTTGCTCAGTGGGGGCACACATGAGAGGTCTAGGTCTAGGCAATATATGCTTCAATTTTTATATTTTTTTTTAAAGTCTCCTAGCACCATCAAATAAATACGAACCATTCACAATAACAGACAATGGCATCATATATATTTCACATAACCGAAAATTACAACATGATAATTAAAATAAAATAAAAAGAACAAAACCATTTTAAAAAATAAATAAACAAGTAAAGCATTAAATAAACTGAGCAGATTAAACTGCAAATTGAGTTTAACCAAAATGCTATTAGGCTTACAGTGCATGGTGTGAAATATGTAGCAAATACATTCAGGCCCCATATAAAGAAACCAAAAATAGCTTCCTATCCCGATCAATTACTCCTAAACTGTGGAAAAGTATATATGCAATTAGTTAGCAGTGTACAAAATAATGAAGTAACATGAACATTAGAGTGTTCTTGCACTATTTTATATAACTATCCAGAAATTTTAGAAATACCTCATTCATTGCTTTTTCTTCTACATGTGAGTATATATATATACACATCAAATGGTTTATGCCAAGAAGCAAGTATAAGCAATTAAACTATCATACCTCTAAGGGAAAATTGAATATCAAAATCACATACCTCTTATCTTTTTTATTTAAAAAATAATAAATTTTAAAAAAAAACTACATCTTATGAGTCGGATAAGTGACCGTTCTGAAATGGAATGATGGGGTTTGGATCTGATTGTGATGAGAGGATTAACGTGGAAATGCAAACAAAGAGAAAGGGGAGGTGAGGAGGAACACGAAATTGAAATTACAAAATTGCCCTTTAGTTTAATATAACTATGGATGTCACGTCATCGTTTAACGGAAAACTTGACAATCAAACTAAACGAAAAACTTGACAGTCAAACTAACGGAAGTATGAAAATGGTAGTAAAACAAAAGATTTTTTATTTTTTATTTTTTATTTTTTGGGTCTGAAGTAAAATTAGAGTTAAGGTATGAGACCACGAATGGACTCATGATTTCAAAATACCTTACGTACAAACCTACTAAAAGGATAGATTACTCGACGATGACGAGTGAATTTCATTGATAACAAAAAATACATAAGGGGACATAATGAGCCCCTCAAAATGCATCTAGTACAACCTTAAATAAAAACAACATTAAACTTTAAAAAAAAACAATTAAATTTTAAAAAAAATACAAGTGATATTCTAAAAAGAAGAAAGTTTTTCACACATATACTAATAAATAATATATTCATAATGATTGAAAGATTAATAAAAAAAATACCAGCAATTAATAAATAATTTGTGAGTAAAAGATTAAGCAAAATTAAAGAGTGGTAAATGATTTTGGTGGTGTGATAATTTTGAAAAAATAGGTGGGTTTTATAGGGAAAATTGAATAGTACAAAAACTGATGTTGGTAAATATAATATATATATATATATATATATTTTTTTTAGGTACATCAATAATTGGGGAGGGGGAATAACCTAATATTTACAAGGTGCCTGTTGGGGGTTGTTCGAACCCGAGACCTTGGGTTTGGGCCAATCTCCTACTCACTCACTACAACCATGGTAGGTAGGACGCCACTAACAATTGATGTTGATATTAATTTTTTAAAAATTGTCATTGGTATTAATTGCACAAATAATATCGAATCGTGCTGAGTAGTTGGATCAACTTTGATGAGTTTGAGTGTTATTTTTAAAAAACCAACCGTTGGATGAGGAAAGGTGGTTTGAGTGCATAGGCGCTGACGGGTGAATATTAACTTTGGGCTATAAAAAATCAAGACACATGAGCTATAATTCAGGTTAGCATGTGCATAGATCCGTCATTGTATGAGACTGAAACAAAAAAACACTTCGTGTAACAACATGTGAATTCTATGAATACCATATTATCGTTTAACGAAAAACTTAATAGTCAAACCATAAAATTAAAGTAAAATTAAAATTTAAGTATGAGACTATCTGAGATATATTTGTACATCAACAAATGATACGAAACCTACAAACTTTTGACAATCACTGTTTCTAGAGATACAGTGTATACAAAGAACATATGCTTGTTACTGAGATCAAAGGAATAAATAAATGACCATAAAAGTTATAGTTCATAGCTTTAAGCTATGTTTGAACTCCATGATGATGAAATAGAAATAGAGCTATATATAATTTGCTCAAAATTCAATAGGCAACCGATATGTCTAAAACAAACAGGAGTTCAAATAAATTACTAATTCACATTGCAAAGATGTCAGTGCCAACACAAACAAGTAGACAACACCAAATAACTCCTTTCGAGAAGGTAATCATGATTCATGGCCATGTGAGATCATGATCTCATAGCACAAGTGCTGGGTTCGGCTCGCTCACATGAAACATTTAGTCCACTTATTGAAGATGGGCTTTCAGTGTGAAAGGGCTAAATCTACTGTTGGAGATGGCCTTATGTGCCCAGTCATATGTGCTGATTCAACCAAAGAATAATAACATTACAAAAGGCCCCATTTAAAAATTATCGCCCTTCGAACTACATTCTTGTTGCCTTCACCCAACATCACCATCACTGTCTCCCAAAATACATTCTTGGGAACTTGTAACAACTAAAATCCACCCAAAACAAAATTTATAACAACAGAAATTTGAGGTTTGCAAAATATTTCAATGTTAGGAAAATGAGTATCAGACCAAAGAGCTTTTTTATTTTTATTTTTTTGTATTTGAGATACCATAATTTCTGTAATAATTTTGTTTTTTTTAGGTGAGCTTTCACAATTGATATTCACATCAATGAGCCAAATATATTAAATTAGAAGCCATTTTCATGACATGTTTTTGTTTTTAATGATGGAGATTTAGACAGATAACGGACACAATAATAAACACACATTTTGAAGATGAGTCACCAATAAATCTCCCTATCTTCATGTGCCACTCTGGGGTCAGATTGTTATATAAAAAAATTAAAATTAAAATTAAAATTTATGCCCATAATAAGCTATGTCATGTCACTCAAATTTCACCAATTGTGCCCATAATATAGTTAAGGCTCCATTTTCAGCCTCTTTTCAGCAAGTAAAACATGGGTTTTGATTCTTATTTACAACTTGTAGTTGTCTTTTCATGCATGTTGACATGAACTGACCACGCATATACACAGATTTCCAAAGGCATGAGCTTGCTGCTATATTCTTCTTCTAAAAGCACTTCTTAATAAAGGAAAAAATTTCTCTGTGCCATTTGCTTAGAATACCAGTGAATTATGTGGACAAGATTTCCAAAGCGTTATTTGATTGTCGTTCTAACTTTCATCAGCACATTCATTTGCTATGTAGAAAGAGTGGGATTCTCAATTGCTTACACAGCAGCAGCTGATGTTGCTGGTGTGAGCCAATCAAGCAAAGGCACTATACTCTCTACATTCTATTATGGCTATGCCTGTTCACAAGTCCCTGGAGGATGGGCAGCTCAGAGAATAGGAGGAAGGTGTGTTCTTCTCCTCTCATTTGTGACATGGTCTCTAACTTATGCCTTTGTCCCGTTAGACCCCAATCGAGTCACAATGATGGTTCTGGCTCGGTTTCTTGTTGGTGTGGCACAAGGCTTCATGTTCCCTTCAATCCACTCTGTTCTTGCTCAATGGGTGCCTCCACATGAGAGGTCTAGATCTGTTTCTCTTACAACTTCTGGGATGTACCTTGGTGCAGCTGCAGGAATGCTTGTGGTTCCAAGCCTTGTGAAGTTGAGTAGCCCCCAATTTGTATTTTTGGCTGAAGCAACTTTAGGTACTATATGGTCTGTGGTTTGGTTAAACTATGCTAGCAACCCACCTCAATCTGAGCTTCCAAAAGCTACAACAGTTACGGGGTTTGGAGAAGTATTGTTGCTAATCAAAGGAGGTCATGAAAAGATCAAAGTGGAGGAACGGAACGAACGAAATTGTAATAGAACAGAAAGTATCCCATGGAAGATTATTTTTGGGAGCTTACCAATTTGGGCTATTGTAGTGAATAATTTCACTTTCCATTATGCTTTGTATGTGATGATGAATTGGCTCCCAACATACTTTGAACAAGGCCTCCAGCTTAGTCTTCAGGACATGGGGAGTTACAAGATGGTGCCTTATCTTAATATGTTCATATTCTCAAACATTGGTGGAGTGATTGCTGATCACTTGATCACAAAGAGGCTCTTGTCTGTGACTGCAACCAGGAAGCTTTTGAACACTTCAGGGTTCATAGTTGCTTCTCTTTCATTGATGGCACTGCCCATTTTCAGAACTTCCCTTGGGGCTGTGATTTGTTCTTCTATGGCCCTTGGTTTCTTGGCACTAGGGAGAGCTGGGTTTGCAGTAAATCACATGGATATTGCTCCCAAGTATGCAGGAATTGTGATGGGAGTGTCTAATACAGCTGGTACATTGGCTGGCATAATTGGGGTTGATCTCACTGGGAAGCTTCTTGAAGCTGCTAAGTTTTCTCATTCGGATCTTTCGAATCCGGACAGCTGGAGATCAGTGTTCATGATACCAGGGGTGCTTTGCATTTTCAGCTCACTTGGGTTTTTACTCTTCTCAACTGGGGAGAGGATTTTTCACTGAGGTAGGCTTGTTAACAGCAGATATCATCAGGCTTTTTTTAAAAAAAAGAAGGATTTCTGAATTGGATATGTAAAGGTCTGCATTCATGTGAAATGTAAATGAGTTGAATATATATAAAAATTCAAGTCTTCAGCTTCAGTGCATCTGGAAGGCTTATATTTTGTTAGCATGAATAGCTTGAAGCTCATTGGCTTATTCTTTTCCACTTTCAAAACATAATTGTGGTGATTTATTGAGGCCCATGATTCATTCAGTCATTTCTTGGCTGGTTTGTCTTAACATAACACTAGCTAAATATCAAGATTACCATTGGAGCAGGGTCTATGCAAACTGGACATATTTTCAAGCATCCTTCTGTGAATCAAGCAGAATTTATGCTAAGGTGCCATAAGAAACTGCCTCTTAGAAATAGACCATTTTGGTTGTATAATTCAAACCATGAAAGTGTCAGTTGGCACATCAGGAAAGAATTTGCAAACATACAATTGAAACACCCTTGAAAACATTGGTTGTTCACTAAATTGATTGAATAAACATCTATGCACAGATGATTCATAATTTTTTAAAAAAAAATTGGGCCATTGATTTTATGTTAGAAAAGAAAATTAGATGTGACTAACATTGCAGATGCAGTTTTATGTTATCAATATGTTCGACCACAAAGAAATCAAACAAATTGTGAATCTATGATTGTTATTGATTCTCTCATGGTAGCCATGCTGTTTGGGAACTTCAAAAAATCTAAGCAAAAGTAGGGAAGCTTCTACTGATCTGACAAAAGCACCACTAACAATAGACCTATTTTAGTAAATAGGCCATGTATGGTGTAAACCTTCAATCCATTTTCAGACCACTTTTGTCAAAGCAACTCAGAGATAGCATGTTATAATATTCTTTTCACCCTGCCATGGTATAACAATATATCCAATGGTACAAATACCAAACTTAATGCATTACCATATCTATGATTCAAACCAAAGAATACTAACACTACGAAAGGCCCCTTTACAAATAATAATAATAATAATAATTGTCATCCCTTAAACTACGTTCTTGTTGCCTTCACCCATCATCACCATCCCTGTCTCCCACTATATTTAAACAATTCAGCCATTGTTCTGAAGAGTGACTGATACAAAAGACAAGCAAACTCAATACAACTCCACAAAGATCAAGTGGAAAACCATTTGCCCAAGTTGCTCTCTTTCCCCAGTTTGAAGTATTCGCATCACAAGAATTAAATAATGGAACTGTCTTTCCCTCAGCTCCAATGGGCCTCTTCCTTTCTTGTGAGTTTTGACTAGTGAGTGTTCATTTTTCTTTATATTTAATTTATATTTCCTTTTCTGTCTTTGTATGTCACTTGCTATTTCAATTCATTAATCTATCTTCCTTGCTTTTCAGAATAGGTGGTTGTGTAACCCAAACTCTAAGCTCTGCCTCTGGTTCCTCTTCCTTGTCCCCCTCCACCCCCCCTACTTTAACTCTGAGGTGAGTGTGGATTCCTTGAGACACACTGAAACCACCTGAGTTTTCACTTTTTTCATGAGATGAGCTTCGTGGGCATTCCTTATATGTCCAAGATGTTGCTTTAGTGAGACAGATTTGTGCTTTTGGTTTGCCCAATTTTCTGTCTGTTGCTTTTGGGTTTCAAGTAGCACAGCTCATAATTTTGATAATTTATTGCGTTTGGTTCTGTTTGTCTAAACTTCCAGTTGGTATTTCTCCTTCTTTATGCTTTCTGAATGATGGGGTGGTGCTGTTTTGCTCCTAGTTGAAAATGCTACTGCTTGAGTTTTAAGTTTCTTGTAGTTCACTTTGACATAGAAAGTGATGACTTTGAAGTTGAATTTGGTGGTTCCATTCATTCATTTTCTTTGAATATAAGAAACTTGGGGAGGTGCTCAGAATATTATCACAATGAATCTAGTTTGGGTCGTTTCAATACTCATTATCTGCATACCAGGCTCCACAGAAGGAGCCTCAAGACCTGCCGCCGTGAACGTTGGAGCTATGTGCACAGTAGGCACCATCAATGGAAGAGTCTCAAAGATTGCCATTGAGGCTGCTGTAAACGATGTGAACTCTGATCCAACCATTCTTGGTGGAACTAAATTATCTATAACTTTTCATGATTCAAACTTCAGTGGATTTCTTGGCATCATTGGAGGTAATTATTATTATTTTTATATATTCTGTATGCCTGCTGTTTTAACTAATTGGGCTGTCTCAAGTACTTTGTATTTATAATGCTTATTTCTTTGTTGATCACAGCATTGAAGTTCATGGAGTCTGATACAGTAGCTATAATTGGTCCACAAACTGCTGTGATGGCTCATGTACTCTCACATCTTGCAAATGAACTTCATGTCCCTCTATTGTCATTCACAGCGCTGGACCCCACCTTATCAAGTCTGCAGTATCCTTACTTTGTTCAAACTGCACCCAATGATCTGTTCCAGATGGCTGCTATTGCAGACATGGTTAGTTATTTCGGTTGGACAGAGGTGGCTGCAATTTTCACTGATGATGACAGCGGTCGAAATGGTGTTGCTGCATTAGGTGATAAACTTGCAGAAAAACGCCACAAGATTTGTTACAAGGCAGCACTGCCACCTGAACCAAAAGCAACTAGAGATGATGTTAAAAATCAGTTGGTAATGATTCGAATGATGGAGTCTCGAGTGATTGTTCTACACACATTCGCCAAATCAGGTCTCGTAGTTTTTGATGTCGCCCAGGAACTTGGGATGATGGAGAGTGGATATGTATGGATAGCTACTGCTTGGCTATCCACTGTTTTAGATTCAACTTCACCGCTTTCTTCAAAGACTGCCAACTCTATCCAAGGTGCTCTCACTCTTAGACCACACACACCAGACTCAGAAAGAAAAAGGGCTTTTATATCAAGGTGGAACAAGTTGAGTAATGGCTCTATTGGGTTGAACCCTTATGGTCTATATGCCTATGACACTGTCTGGATGCTTGCTCATGCTATAAATTTGCTTTTGGATCAAGGGGGCACCATTTCCTTTTCCAACATCACTAGTCTAGGTGGTCCTAAGGGAGGAGGGACTGTGAACCTCGGTGCATTGAGCATTTTTCATGGTGGGAAGCAGTTGCTGGACAACATATTGCAAACCAATACCACCGGCCTGACTGGTCCTTTAGCATTTCATCCAGATAGATCTCCATTGAATCCTGCATATGATCTCATTAACATAATTGAAAATGGATATCAAAGAATTGGATACTGGTCTAACTATTCCGGGATATCTGTTGTGCCCCCTGAGACATCATCAAACCGGTCTACTTTGAACCAACACTTACACACTGTTGTATGGCCTGGAGGGACAACAGTCAAGCCTCGTGGGTGGGTTTTTCCAAACAATGGAAAGCAATTAAGAATTGGAGTACCAAATCGAGTTAGCTATCGAGACTTTGTATCACAAAGAAATGGTACTGATATAGTTGAAGGATACTGCATTGATATATTCCTTGCAGCTATAAAGTTGCTTCCATATGCAGTTCCATATGAGTTTGTTCTGTTTGGTGATGGTCTCAAGAACCCGAGCTACTACGATTTTGTAAAAATGATTGCATCAGGAGTAAGTAAAATTTAACAATTACAAGATACTGACTTATATTCTCACAGAAAAATAAAATGTTGGCCCATAAAACTTCTATCTGATTTAAGACTTTGTTTTGTAGAAGTTTGATGCTGCTGTAGGTGACATTGCCATTGTCACCAACCGGACAAAGATTGCGGATTTCACTCAGCCCTATATAGAGTCAGGGCTAGTTGTGGTGGCTCCAGTTAGGAGGTTAAATTCGAGAGCTTGGGCGTTCTTAAAGCCATTTAGTCCACTGATGTGGGGTGTCACAGCAGCTTTCTTCCTGATCATTGGATTAGTCATGTGGATTCTGGAACATAGAATAAATGATGAGTTCAGGGGTCCTCCTAGGAAACAGATTGTCACAATCTTATGGTAAATACTTTGTACGTTGAACATTCTGACCCGGCTTTTGCATGCACTTACTAATTTGTAGGCTATGATTCGCGGTGGCACGAAAGCTGCAGCTCATGAAAGTTGAACTTCTATTGAATTTGAATGCAAATAAACTTATAACAACTTTTACTCATCTGCCTTCATTCTGTTGTTTTTCAGGTTTAGCTTCTCTACCATGTTTTTTGCTCATAGTAAGTTCAATTTTGATACTACATGTTGTGTTCTTATACCAAGAACTTGAAAGTGTGTTTAAAAGATCCATCTTTGAACTTTCAGGAGAAAATACGGTGAGCACGCTAGGTCGGATGGTGCTGATCATCTGGCTTTTTATAGTTCTAATAATCAACTCAAGTTATACAGCTAGCCTGACATCAATGCTCACAGTACAACAACTAGAATCCCCCATTACTGGAATCGATACCTTGGTAACGAGCACCGAACCTATAGGATACCAAATAGGGTCTTTTGCTCAAAACTATTTGGTTGAGGAGCTCAACATCCCAAGATCTAGGCTAGTTCCTCTTGGCTCACCAGAAGCATATGCAGACGCCCTTAAGAAAAGAACTGTTGCTGCTGTGGTTGATGAAAAAGCATATATAGAACTCTTCCTCTCAGAAAACTGCATGTTCTCAATTAGGGGGCAGGAGTTCACCAAAAGCGGGTGGGGATTTGTGAGTATTTCAACGTAGTTTTCTTTAACTTTTCCAAAATTTTCTTCACCATATGTTGTCAACATGAACATTTTCCGGTTTAGTGTCAATGAAACACATATTTGGTTGACCATTCTCCCAAAACATGCTCAATCTGATCATTCTTTTGTTAGACAGTCTGATATGTTACGTTACGTTATCAGACTTGGAGTAACTGATCAAGTGAAACAAAACATAATTCCTTATGCTACAAATAACTGAGAGATGTGCGATGCCTGAGTGTTTCTGCTACATGGGTTTTTGCAGGCATTTCCAAGAGACTCTCCTCTAGCCATTGACATGTCAACCGCCATTCTCACCCTATCGGAGAACGGCGATCTTCAGAAAATTCATGACAAATGGTTGTCAAGAAAATCCTGTGCACAGACCTCTGACCTCATATCAGACCAGCTTCAACCACAAAGCTTCTGGGGACTTTACCTTATCTGTGGCATTGCATGCCTTATTGCTCTCTTCATTCACTTTCTGTTGGCACTACGCCAGTTCAGCCGGCATTCCCCCGAAGCCGAAGATCAAACTGAGCCTTCCAGCCATAGCAGGAGAACCTCCCGCTCTGCGCGCCTCCACACGTTCCTGTCCTTCATCGACGAAAAAGCAGACGAATCGAAGAACAATAACAAGACAAAAAGAAAACGCAAGGAGATGATGGTATCAAATGGGAAGGAGAATTGTGAAAATGACTCGAGGAATATATCCAAGAGAATACAAATCAACAACTCTCAAGAGATACACAACAATGCTGACAATGACACTTGGCTAACTCGTTAAACATCATCAAGCCACCTTTCTAATGATAATAAGTTAATTAAAAGTCAATTAATCATACCATATCATGTTCTGTCACTCTTTTGTGTTAATTATTAATAGAAAACGGTTGGATTATCAAATATGCTTGTCAAATCTGTTCACCATTTCCAAAAATTGCAAGGAGTATGTATTCCAAATAATTAAGACGTAAAAAGCATTTATCATGCAACCGAGGTTTAAATTTTATTCCTCTTTCTTGAATACCGTTTGTATAAATAAATAAAAATTTAGCAGAACCATCATTTGAGAAAGCACCAGCCCATTCCAAGAGCAGGAGGAAAAAAAAAAAAAAAACAAAACCATGAAATTCCGGCCCAGCCCATAAAATTCTTCAAAATCCGTCGTTTCCAAGCTCGCCCATTTACTTCGACAGCCTAAAACCCCACCTGACTCAGCTGCTCACTCTGCGACGACAATGGCGATCTGCCACCAATCTCCTTTCAAACTCTTCACTACAATCCCATCATCATCTTCATCGTCGAAGCCCAAACCCCTTCTTAGATGTAACCTCTCCCTCCCCTCCAGACCCTCCCTCACCTCCACCGAACCCGAACCCGTCTACACCTCCGTCAAGGCCTTCGCGCCGGCCACAGTGGCCAATCTCGGCCCGGGCTTTGACTTCTTGGGCTGCGCCGTCGACGGCCTCGGCGACTTTGTCTCCCTTACCCTCGACCCGCAGGTCTCGCCGGGCGAGATCTCCATCTCTGAGATCTCGGGCGACCACAACTCGAAGAAGCTCAGCAAAAACCCGCTCTGGAACTGCGCGGGAATCGCAGCCATTGAAGTGATGAAGATGCTCGGAGTCCGCTCGGTCGGCCTCTCTCTCACTCTGGAAAAGGGACTCCCTTTGGGCTCCGGGCTCGGTTCCAGTGCGGCAAGCGCAGCTGCCGCCGCCGTTGCAGTCAACGAGATTTTCGGTGGAAAATTGGGGATCGATGAGCTTGTGATCGCGGGGCTGAAATCGGAGGAGAAGGTCTCTGGTTACCACGCCGATAATATCGCTCCGGCGATTATGGGAGGGTTTGTGTTGATTCGAAGCTACGATCCGTTGGATTTGATTCCGCTGATCTTTCCGGACGGTAAAGAACTGTTCTTTGTGTTGGCGACGCCAGAGTTTGAAGCTCCGACGAAGAAGATGAGGGCGGCGCTTCCGGCGGAGGTGGGGATGGCCCACCACGTCTGGAATTCGAGCCAGGCCGGGGCGCTGGTGGCGGCGGTGCTTCAAGGGGACTTGCCGGGGCTGGGAAGGGCCTTGTCAAGTGATAAGATCGTCGAGCCACGGCGGGCCCCGCTGATTCCCGGCATGGACGCCGTGAAGAAGGCGGCGATTGAGGCCAGGGCTTTCGGGTGTACGATAAGCGGGGCGGGGCCCACCGCGGTGGCGGTTACAGATGATCTTGAGAGAGGGAAAGCGATTGGGGAGAGAATGGTGGCGGCGTTTTTGAAGGAGGGAAAGTTGAAGGCGGCGGCGAGTGTGAGTAGGCTCGACCGGGTTGGTGCCAGACTTGTTAGTACCATTCCCAGATGAAAGTTTTGATTTTTTTCCTTTTGGGTTGGTTGAGACTTAAGATGGGTGTTGTAAACAATGCAAGAAAGAAGAGTGTTTGTGTTCTTGTGGCATTTTGTATTCACAACAAGATTGAAAATGTGTAATGAATGCGTTTTGTCACAGCCTTTTTAACTTTTTCTAAACCTCCAATGTCTTCTTCTTTAATGGCTCCTAGTTGAAAATGCTGCTGCTGCTGCTTGAATTTTAAGTTTTTGTAATCAACTCTTACATAGAAAGTTATTTTCAATGCGACTTTCTACCCTATTTCCTATTGTATTAGATCTTTTACCTTTGAGATCAATTGAACCTTGAAATTTGCTTCTGTGAATAACAAGAGCTTTCTGGAAATCTGAAAGCAGAAGTTAGTGGTCTTTCTGGTTTTGTAAACAATGCAAGGAGGCGTTTCTGTTTCCATGGCATTTGTATACAAAAGAAAATTTGAAAATGTGTAATGAATGTGTTTTGATTGAGCACCAAATTTTTACTGCCCCACATTGTAAATGCAGTTGGCTCGTGTCAATCTTTGCTGCAGATTCTTAAGAAATGCTCTAAAGTTGTCAAACTTTAATTGGATGTTTGATGTGTGAACTCACAGTTGGTGAAGCTAAGCAATTTGAGCTCTCTGGTGGTTATAAGTGCTGGTTGGTCAATGATGGTTAGTACATTGTTTACCAAATTCTGATAAATGGGGTCGCTTTTTTTTCTGTTAAATCCTCACTTTGATCATTCTCTTAACGATATGGCTCTCCAGTTTGTGTTTTGCATTGGCAAAACTCCCATTGTCGTCATTTTTGTTCCATTGTTAAGCATCCTAGGAGCCTTTGTCATTGTCATGATCATCCGGCCAATATTATGGCTTGCATCACGGTTGTGCCGTCCCATGGCCAGAGCTAGGCTTTCCTCACCTCAGCCTCCTGGCCCTCTGCCTGACCAAGACCTGCACGAAAGGAATCTCCGGGCACTTCCAAGAGTCTCATATAATGAAGCAGGTGATGCAAGATTCACAGAATGTGCAATCTGCTTGATGGAGTTTGTGGACGGAGATGTAATCAGGGTGTTGCCTTATTGTGGTCATGGATATCATGTGAGCTGTGTTGACAGGTGGCTGAAGTGCCATTCTTCATGCCCGTCCTGTCGTGGCACCGTGGCTATTATGGAAGAGAGGTGCCCAAAATGAAGTTGATTTTGAACTCTATAGATTTGGAGTTTGGAGCTCTAAAGAAGGGCTACAACATTTTCTTTGCAAGTTTCATTTTTACCACAGAAAAAATGTGGGAACTGTATCTGGTTCTGTTAATTTGCTGATCTTACATCAAAATGGTCAGCCACTGAACATGATCTTCAGTTGAAAACTTTGTACTTGGTTCCTCATTTCCTTTGTGCGTTTAAGATTCACTCGTCGGCATCAGGACATAAAATACAAAAACAGAGGATTTGAACTCATTCAGAAGGTGGGTTGAATACAGAAGTGGAGATATGTGGGATCAAACTAGCAAACATTCTTTTACCCCCTCTGTTTTCAGGAAATTTAATTGCCGCCTTCGTGTGTATCCCATTTTTTTATTTACTTTCTTTGAGATTGAGATTGTTCCTGCCAGTCAGATTAGGAACTGTTCACAACAAGAATAAGAAGATAAGAATCATCACTGGACATGCTTAAAATTTCATGTCGAAATTGGGATTGAGTAAAACAAGCCCTTTGCTATGAAGTAATCCCACAAATTTCATTCCGAACACATCGTACCCAAAAGCTCTTGAAGTTATTTATATCAGGTATAACAAATGAGGGATAATTATACATGAGCCTTTCTACGGGGATCGATTGTACCAATTACAAACAAGTAAAGAAAAAGTAAATTTGAAGCAAAACCAGGACGATAAAACAGCCATCAAAAATTTTAGTCCACCAAGGACCAAGTCAATTGTTCTTGGCAGCTGCAGCCTGCTTTGCACCAACGGAGAAGAACTCGATAATCACTTCAAGGGGCATGCCTTTGGTCTCCGGAACTTTCAAGAAAACAAAAACCCAAGCTATGACGCACACAACCGCGTACATGCCAAAAACGCCACCAAGACCAACAGATTTGAGCATCACAGGAAGTGAGTAGGTGACAATGATGTCACCAATCCAAAACGCGAGGGCACATATGGCAATGCAGAGGCCTCGAACTCGGGTGGGGAAGATTTCTGCGCAGAGTATGTTGGGGACTGGCCCAAACCCCATAACAAAGAAACAGAAGTAGAGCACAACACTAACAGTCGAAACTGATGCATTCACAACGCTGCCCATATTCACAAGACTTCCAAGGACCAGGATGACAAGAGATGCTATCAAGATTGGGATTGTGGTGAGCAGCAAACTCCTGTATTGTGATTATTGTGATACATAAAGTTAATATTGACTTAAAAGCATTCTGAATGATGATTGACATCTTATTCTGCGGGGATTTTATCCACAAGATATTCATATGAAGTTAATAAATGTTAAAAAGAAAGAGCCCCAAAACTTGTCAGGGCCATGTTAATTCAAACAACGTGTCCATTCAGCCAAGATGCCAAGATATAACCAGAAAAACAATAATAATTTACCTTCTGCCAGAGATATCCATGAGCCTCATGGCAACAGCTATACTAGGAAGCATCAACAAGGTTGTTACTGCACTGATAAGCAGAGATGAAGAAGCTGAACTAATGCCCATGTTTGAAAGAAGCACTCCAACACCTGCCTGCTCGAGAATTTGTGGAGTGTAGTAGAGAACCCCGTTTATACCAGAGAACTGCATTTTTTTTTCAAAAGATATAAGAGGTGCAAACATGACCGGCCAAGTAAAATTGGTCACAAGCACAACTCTAGAGGTTTTTCAGTAAATATTAATTATTACCTGCTGAAGTATCTGCATTCCAACCCCAACAACCAAAGCATGCTTGACTCCTGGTTCGAAAAGATCACTCCAAATTGGCCCTTTTGCAGTAGCTGCAGATGGGTGAATCATTGCTGGTCCAACTGGATGCTGATTCATAAGCTCTTTGGAATAAAGAGCGGGTTGACTCACCAAGGCAGCGGCCTGGATGAACTCACCATCTGTCGCTGCATCACCACCAGGAACCGAAACAATAGATCCACGGCGAGATGCAGGGACACCCTCCTGGTGCAAATAAATTCTTTTGAATCCTCCTTCCTTCTGTCCATCCTGGCCTTCTCTCTCAGACCATTTCCATGCCAGTTGCCAACCGCCACCAATCCCGGTGCTACCAGCTCCTTCTCCACCAATGAGACTGTTGTTTCTCATGCTAGCAAGGCTCCCATGGGGAGGTGGGCCCAGGTCCTTTTCAAGGCTCGTTGTCTGACGTGATATCAATGGACTGTGCAAATTGTCATCAGAATCACCACCAACTGCATCAGATGCGTAATCATCTCCTTCTCTGGCGAGGCTCTCCTCATCCCACTCTTCTTGTCTAGCCTGATTCCCTCCCACGCTGAACATGCTGCCAAAGTGTGGGAAAAGCATACTTCGCATGCTTCCTGTATCAGGGAGCTTCTCATGTACACTGCCAAAGAGAGAGACGAGAGGATCAACAAGCCCACTTTGGTTTACCATGCTTGCATGCCGAGACACAAGTCCAATAGTGCTTTGATCAGTCACAGGTCTGGCAACCCAGGATTGACCTCGTTCAGGCCCATATAATTTGATTTTATCCTTTTCAGCAGATAAATCATGGTCATCAGCAATGTCATCGGCTGGGCCAATTATGTACTCCTCAAAAGATGTTTCACCCCCAACTCCAAGACCCTCAACAAGTAAAGCCATCTCACCTGTTGATCTTAGAAGGATCAATACCATTCAAACAATGCAACATTGGAAATAAAACAGTTCTTTTAGTGAAGCAAAAAGTGACAGTATTGAGTACGCTTTTCTGCCCATATAAGGCTATAAGTGAAAAGAGTCTTGATTTCTACAACTTTTGTCTCCCAAACTCTATGACCAGAGGATCAAATAGCCCAAAAAATAACCCATGAGCAATAATACATACTTTCCTACTAACAAATCGCTACCCTCGCCAGATGATGCAGTCTAAAGTGAGAAAGAGGGAAAAAGCACAAACCACTTGAGCAAAAAGTTTCATTCCATGCAAATAAGAGAGAATAAATCAATTTCTGTATCACAGCAGTGACCAATTATTCATAGATAAATTCAAAACAAAATGACTAACCAGAGACATCTTCTCTGCCACGCAGCCTCTGTAAAACGTGCTTGGCCTCAAGCATCCGCCCCTTACTTACAAGCCATCGTGGAGACTCAGGCAAGAAAAATACAGTCAATGCAAAATAAACAAGAGAAGGAATAGAAAGAACCCCAAGCATCAACCTCCAGCTTGGTGACTTTGTTAACGACATCCCAAAAACCATGCAATATGACAAAAACATTCCCCCTGAGCCAGTGAACTGGGGAAGGGTATTCAACGATCCCCTTATTTCAGGTGGTGCTGTCTCAGATATATAAAGCGGAACCAAGGTAACTACCAAACCAATTCCAAATCCATCTAAAAGCCTTGCCAAGAGAAGGATATAAACATTGGGAGCCCACAGCATTACAATACCACTAAAGAAGTATAGGACAGAAGAGATTATAAGCACAGGACGGCGGCCTAGCCAGTCTGCTATGGCTCCAGAGCATGTTGTAATCAAAGTTGCCCCTATAAGTGACATGGCCACTATCAGCCCTTCCACAGCGGGCTCACTTTCTAATTTGAATTCCTTCTTTATGTACAAAACAGACGCTGCAGCAAAAACAGAAAAGGTTATTCAAAATGTAATTCGGTGGCAAAAATCACATATTCTTAACTTAAAGGAGAATCATGGACTACCAATGAAGTAAATTCCAAGGCCAGGCATGAAGTAAACTTTTGATTAACAATCGAAACAAAGCTAAAGAAGCAAATCTTCAAAGCATCTAAGTTGACTGTTGTTCTCAATCTAAAAGAATAAACTTTCAATGTTGAAAAAAGGCAGACATAAAGCTATTGATACTCTCCAAGTACGAGTTGAAAGAGTAGATTTACCTGCGATAGTAGCGTTGTCCCATCCTTGCAATAAATTACCAATAGCAGCAACAACAGCCACAAGCACAGCTCCACTCATCTTCCACTCAAAACCCAAAATCGATTGCTACCCTCTTAAGCAAGTCTCACCAGTAATTAACCAATCCAATCAAAAAACCAAAAACCCAGATCAAAGATCAATGATTTGAACCCGTTCTTGATCACCCAGTTCAACAATCCTGGCAAAAAAATGATCCACTATCAGTACGAAGGAGAGAAGCATAGGTCATTGAGGTTAAGGTGTTATAAGACCACTGGATCAAAAGCTAATACCATTTATAAAACAAGCCAAAACTCAAACAGAAGCGCACACATAAGCAACCCAACCCAATAGAAAACAAACAAACAAAAAACAAGGGTGATGAAGGTTTACCTGAAACATAGGCGTTTGATGGGTGAGTGGTGTGCTGTCTGTAAATGCAATCACGCCGTCAAAAGTTTGAGACTTTGAGTCCTAGTTGATGATATTTTCTTCTCTTTTTTTCTTTTTATACTTTCCAAGACAACGAAACGCAAATTATTTGAGAAAAACAAACGATCTTATTCGACAAGAGAAAAGGTGGTAAAGCAGAAGTACCCAAGAGGAACAGAGGTAAGCCCTTTTGGAAACAGAGCGGTGACTGTTGGACACCTGCCCTTGTCCTCCTCTCTTAGCCTTGCACGTCACTCTCCCTGATCAGACTGCTGTTACGTGTTCCGTCATCTTTCACAATCTGTAATTTGGCCCTTTTCGAATTTTTCTAAAAAGAACTCAACTTTATTTTCCAATTTTCACACACCCAATGAACAGAGTTGCTCTGTTTTCTTGAGCAGCAATGCAGGAGAGTGTCTGAAATGGGTTTTCGGAGAATGGAAAACTTAACCAAGTAGCCAGGCCAAGGCCGACTCCTTAGGTAGGTTAAACAAACCCAATAGAAAAATAAAAATACTTAAGAATTTGCTAAAAATGAAATTTTGGTACCCAAAAAGAAATCCTTAACTTTTAGCCAGCAAGCTCAGCACAACACAGCACCAACCCAGCTCAGCGCTTGAATATTCCAATTTTCCATTGATGTCATTATTACCTAATGGACAAAAACTATGAACAAATAAACAAAGCAAAAACGAAAGACCATGTTTGCGATTTGGCAAAACTAAATGGGTGATGCTAGGGAGATCAACTTTAGATACCAACTTGTGTACCAACTCTCTAATAGAGGTGGAGCCCACCAATACAATGGGTCTCACACTCTATTAGAGAGTTGGTACACAAGTTGGTATCTAAAGTTGGTCTCCCTAGCATTTTCCAAACTAAATATATAAACACTGAACCAAAGCATATTAGAGTCCCTGTTTGTGTGTGATTCAATCACTTTTGTTTTGAATTAAAAATAATAAATAAAGCCAACAGGTCTAACTTAGTTGTCTTCAATTTGAATTCTCGTTGTCTTTAATTTGAACTCTCGTGGTACCGTGACATTGTGTGTGAAAGAAATTATCTCGTTATATAGTATTTAAAAAATAAAAAAAAACCAATCAAATAAAGCAATGATTTGAAAGATGAAATAAATCGAATCGGATTCGTATGAATGAGAGTGAGCATGACCTTGTTGTAATGGAATACAACTAGCGGACTAGGAATCCAGCACTAGTACAGTTCCAACAAGCAGGGATCACCGCGTCCTTTGCTTTAGTTAGGCTCAAAGGTATCTTTTTTCATTTATTTTTTATTTTTTATTTTGTGCTTGTCATATTTCCCTACTTTTTATTCTCCTTGTCTTGGGACCCTTTATATATAAATTTTTTTATATTATTTTTTTGCTTTTTTTTTCCCCTTAATTAGGCTGGTTTTTTATTTTTTGTTTTGTATTCACCTTTTTGTTGGTGCATCAATTCATGAGTGAAGGATTTGTACAATTGCACCCAACAAGTTGTTGGGTTTATTCCATGGTTGGTCTGTCAAGTTTACTAAGAATTTGCAAGCCCCACTTGTGTGTGGGTCCTGTGATTGATGTGGGGGGAGGGGGGGGGGAGAATTGTGGCTTTCAATTACTTATTGAGATATTTGTTAATATACACATTCGTAATAAAATTATAAATAAATTTTATATTATTTCATTTTTATAAATAAATTTAAAAAAATACAACTGGTCTTATTGAATTTAATTTTAATTATTAAATTATTTTGATGCTCTATTGAGTGTTTTGGGTTTTTTAATGAGATTTTTGGGTTGGGTTTGTTTTAAGAAATTAATGGCAGTTTTGTAATTTAAAAGAAGTTAAAAGCCATTTTGTTATGTTGTAAATGTGCTTTTAGGTGTGTTTCTAAAGTCCATTTTATATAGGGTTTTTTTTATAATTTGGACTCCTATATTGGGTATTATTGTGAATCTCCCTTATTTATTTTGATCTATGATTTCATCATCTAGTGTTAATTATATGATTTTATTTTGTTGGTCATGGTTCAAATCATAGATTTTCTTCTAACAGACTGCATGGGATTACTAGTTCTTCATGGAATTTCAAATATAAATATATTTATCCTAACTAATGGTATAACTTATTTAACCTAATTGCATTGGAGATTGTTAATCAAAATAAAAGAAAAGGATATCGATTTTTTTGTATACATACGATAGTCTAAACTACATATAATGGAGGTTTCTCACACACACACAACCAAGATGCCATAGGAATTCGAACTTGAAACCTCTTGTCTACAAGTCAATGTCATTTTTCATTATGTTAGAAACTATTGACCCTTCTTATAATCATTGACAAACTCTTACCGACACTTTTTTACTTAAGAAGGAAAAATCCAATTAATAAAATTATCCCTCCTTTCTTTTGTCTTTTCAAGTTAACTATCCCTTTTATGTAATTAAAAATTGTTTTTTTAATCATTGATATATATTAGCACAGAAACAAGAAGGGCACATGAAGAATGACCGTTATCGGCAGGAAAATTGTAAACTAGGCCCATGCCATGTGGCCAAAAATATTATTCAAAGAGGATGCATAAAGGGGACCAAGAAAAATAACCCCATTTTGTACCATTTTGCTTGTTGGGCATGTGAGTGATCATGATCCTGTCTATTATGAATATGACATTAAAAATAAAAATCAAAGAAAGAACCTTCTTCAATATGAGAACAAAAAACGAGAAGTTGGGCTCTCATAGCATATTGATCTTCTCCTAACTGTTTCAATCGGAGAAGGACAAACTATATGGGTCTAAGACTAAAGACAACACCAGGCGGCTGCTCTCTAAATCATAAGATTTTTAGTATCTAAGCCCATTGGGCTAGACCCAAATCCTATTTTGGTACTTAAGTTCTTCCTAACATCTTATGTCCCGGCACCTTAACGAAATTGCTACTAATGGAAGATTCTTACATACTACAAGTGTATATAACGTTTTTCTCGTATAAATTAATAACTAGGAAAATACATGAGGTGTGGACACGTGATAAGCATGTGAAGGAGTGTGGTCATAAGACAAGGACTGGTCTTAAAATTTTTCAAGAAAGCATGTCTAGTCTAGTCGTACGGTGTGATGATGATATTTAGTTAGTCTTGGGTCAATGCTTCTTGTGGTCATTTAGTGAATTAATTTTTGTTATTTTGATATTAGAATTGACACTTTCAATGAAAATAAGGGTGTGTTTGGGAGTGATTCTGGATCACTTCTGAGAAAAAGCACCTCTCACGTACTTATCTATAAAATCACTAAAATGATTTTAAGTGATTCTGAAAAGAAGCACCCTCAATGCGCTTCTCCATAAAAGTGATTATTTACTTCTCTAGAATTACTCCCAAACGAGCCCTAAAAGTGTAGCAAACCAATTCGCTACATACACAATTACGTAACATGAGGAGGCGGTCAAATGACCTAATTTTGAGGGAATAATTGCATAATAAATAAATGAGAAGTGAATATAAAGTATGTCCATATAAATTGCGTTTTCTACAATGAGAACTTGCTTATATGCAGACACAATTATAGCCTTTTTTATATAGAAAAATCGATAGTATTTATTGATGAAATTGAACAAGTACAAAGCCACAAAAGTACTGAAATCGGTACAATATCTCTAGTGATCAAACATATTGATTTGATCTGGAGAAAATTACATCTAAACCAACAAATACTCAAACCCCTGATTCAGCAATGTCTGTACTCAGACTAATAATATAGATCCATTGTGTAACGATAGAAACGGCAAATTCATATCGCAGTTGAAAATTAAAATTCAAAATATAGCAAACTCCTAAAGAGTTATTGAGAATTAAAATAAAATAAAACAAACTCCTAAAAGAGTAATAATAGACTAAAACAAATAAAGAAACATGATCACTGCTCCATATCCTTTCCAGCAACCAAAAAGACCCATAACGTCATACCGACTAAATCCTTAGTGTCGCACTAGTTAAACCCCAGCCCACACAAAATGACAACTTCCATAATTGTAACTCCAAACTCTAAACTAGAGCCAAAATCATGTGTATATGGACTAAAAGCGACGACTAAATCATGGCGACAATGGTGTTTCGCGGTGACTGCTTCAACATCAACAACAGTACAAACCAGCATAGCAACCGATGCTACCCCACTGACGTGGGTTCCGCCATCTTTGCCTGCAAATAGAAACAGAAAAACTAAAAACAGAACAAGCAAAAAGTCTCATCACAAACCAAAACTCCAATCCCTACGAGGAAATGGACAAGGAAAAGGAAGGGGGTTGAGAGGGAAGAGAGAGGAAGAAGAGGTGAGGGAATAGCATATGCGAATACAATTATAGCTATTAGATTAACAAATTCATCATTTTATTTTAGAATGTGAATTTTTCAAAATTCATTAGATTGTGTCCGTGTTGAATGCCAATTACCGGCTATATACATATGCGGTATGCAAAAAATTTGTAATGACTATTGTTCCCAATCTGTTGGAATGTGTTGGTCTAAAAACTCCAAAAAGTCCAACTAATTCGTTCACGAGCAACTTATGGGTCACGCAATAAAGGGCAAGGGTTTGATTAGTTGTGAGAGTTTAATTAAAGCAAAGCCATATAGTTGGAACCGTAAACGTGGACGTATAGCTAGCAAGAGAAATCGTCCATGGCATCGAACTTTTTTGTTCAAATCTCCACCGCCACGTAACACCAAGAACCTCCTTTATTCTCCAACGCCCTAGCTTGTAGCAACTACCAAGTAAGCTGCGCCTCTCTCTCTCTCTCTCTCTCTCTCTCTCTCTATTTGCCTTTGCTCTGTCTCCGTTGGCAGAGCCGCTATTTGACATTTGGCTCCAACCGAAGACTCTATGAAATGGGTTTTGGTCCACTTGGCCCTGGAGCTTGTAGGAATGTGATTATTTGAGATTGGAAGTGAGAATTTGGGAACAAGGAAAGATCATGAGAAAGGTTGAAGGGAGGCTGTGTGAGGAATTTTCACCTGCATATTATGGGCTCTGCACTGTTGGAGGAATGCTCAGTGCTGGCACAACCCATCTTGCAATCACGCCTCTTGATGTCTTGAAAGTTAATATGCAGGTTCGTTTTCTTGGTTAAGTTTCGTTGATCTTTTCTGGGTTTTTTTTGTTAACCAAGATATTTGCTTGTTTTACTGTTCACCATGTCTCTCGGGTGCTTGGGTAGTGGTATCTGTGTTCAAGATGAGAACTTTGCCATTGATGACAAGGGTTTGGAGGGTTTTGTTACTTTGTCTGACATTGCTTACTATTTGTTTGTGGAAGTGGAAGAATTTTTAGCAATGAAAGGATCTTCAGCTGATCGAGTATTGTTCTGGGTTTAGGGTTTATGTCCTTATAACTGTTGTCCTGTTCGTCATGGTTGTCATTCATTTCCCTGATTCCTTCTTTTTGTTATTGTGTTGGATGTCTTTTTTTCCAATACATACTCTGTTGGATGTTTGCACGAAAGGTTCATGCTTAATTTACTTTGCACAAGAGTTTGATATTATTATTTTTTTCCCACTACTCCAGTCTTATATTTGTCAAGTAAAGCTGAATGCCACCGGATGTCTGACCAATTTTTATTAATAATACATTAGCCGCTGTGGTTGTTTTATTCTTTCTTTATTTATTGTGGGTCTTGGGGGTAGTTTGTGATGAATTGGTACTAAATGCAAGGATTGGCATGACAAATTAGGTAACTATTTGCAGTAGTAGGACACTAAGTTTAAAGTTTTGTTTTAGCGTGTCAAAACCCTGTCCCTGCCTTTATAGATAAAGTGGTCATGTATCTAAAGAATAGAAGTTGCCAGAAAGGGAATGAGGGTGCGGGGAATAGAAGTTGTCATGTCCTCGACTGCCAAAAAGAATAGAAGTGGTTATGCATCACATGGCATGAATCACAGATCAATAGAACTAACTATCAGATACAAATTTCTGTTCTCTTTCCAGTGATAAAATTTCATGTAGTTGCTTTGATTTCCTTGTATTCGTTTCAACTGCCATTTCTGCTACTGCATATTCATGTTTCAAGGGATTTGTCTCCCATATTTTTATCTCTTATATAAATTAGTTTCTCTTTTGACAGTCGAGGACATAATTCTTCTTAAGAATGCTCTAATAATGTAACTTGTACACTTTAGGTAAATCCAATCAAATATAACAAGATGGCTTCAGGGTTTTCTATTCTTTGGAAAGAACAAGGCCCTTCTTCTCTTTGGAGAGGTTGGTCTGGGAAACTTTTCGGATATGGTGTTCAAGGGGGCTGCAGATTTGGTCTCTACGAATACTTTAAGAAGCTTTACTCTGATGTATTGAAAGATCATAACAGGAGTACCATATTCTTTCTCAGCAGTGCATCTGCTCAAGTATTTGCTGATGTGGCTCTCTGTCCTTTTGAAGCCGTCAAAGTCCGAGTTCAAACACAGCCTTACTTTGCAAAGGGCTTGGTTGATGGGTTTCCAAAACTATATGCAACCGAAGGGCTAGCTGGGTAAGTTACCCAAAAAATTTGATCATTCTTCTCCTTTTAATTTCTCAATCCTTATCAGCTTATCTACACTGCAGCTTTTACAAAGGACTTTTCCCACTTTGGGGTCGAAATCTTCCATGTAATATCTCTATCTCTGCATTTTTAAAATTTTCATTTGCTTGCTTGGTAGGATCTATGGCTATGAATTAAAAAATATATTGGGTGGTTTGTCACATTAGAATTTCAAGGGTGTGGTATGCTGTCCTGTTTTTCCAGCATAGTGAACAGATAATGCAGTTTTGAGGTTCATGTCATCTCCCACTTCAATAATGGATTAGTTTCACTGTAAAATCCAATGGTGATATCTGTCAAATAGTAGTTTAAATCAGGGTGGTTTTTGGATATATCAACATTGCTAGAGCTGCATTGTTGCTAGCATGTAGTACCGTGGTTATTTCCTCATAGAATCGTTCACTTCTTTTGTATCTTCTATTGCTTGTTGATTATCCTGTGAGATTTTGCATACAAAACCTTGCATTTTTTTTTTTCCAATTCCACCAAATAATCGTACTTAGTAATATAGGAATGTGAGCAAAAGGCTACTTGATATCACACATTGCTATTTGATTAGTTATGTTTTTCCCCTCACTCAAAACCCCAAGGTGATCATTTGCCCTTGACCAAACCTTCCTACTCTATTTGTACTCATTTTGGTTAAGTGCTATGATCGGAAATGTGAAATCAGGAATAGTCCTGCATCTGTTCAGAACAGGAAAACATAAGGTTTTTGGCAGTTACCTTTGAGAATGAAAAATTATAGCCTGTGGTTGCGTAGAGTAGCATAATGTGTATGGTCATGATCAGGGTGCTACTGGTGTCGTGCCCGATCCAAGGATCAGCTACATGCTTTCTGGCATTTATCATGAGAAAGTTGCTATCTGTTCTCAGCTATCGTCATCAAGCACTCAGTAGAGACTGAAGATTAGTACGTGCTGTGAAATTGATACAAATAT
Source organism: Prunus persica (assembly GCF_000346465.2). NCBI lineage: Eukaryota > Viridiplantae > Streptophyta > Magnoliopsida > Rosales > Rosaceae > Prunus > Prunus persica. The sequence continues at coordinate 18,121,680 of NC_034016.1, forward strand.
TTATTAACTTTTCTGATGTGAATACTGTTCTTCACAGTCTCGATGATAATGTTCACGACGTTTGAGCACTCAGTGGATCTGATTTATCACAAAGTTATGCAAAGAAGAAAAGAAGATTGCTCAAGACCCCAACAGCTTGGTGTGACATGTTTAGCGGCCTATGCAGCAGGAGCTGTTGGTACTGTTATTTCTAACCCTGCAGACAACATTGTTTCCTCTCTATACAACAAAAAGGCTGACAATGTGATGCAGGTAACCCTTTGAACTAAGATTTTCTTTGGTTTATTTCTAGTAATTGAAGGAAAAAGCATCAATTGCATTGGCTTTATATCTTATCTCCAGGCTGTGAAGAACATCGGGCTCGTTAATCTATTTACTAGAAGTCTTCCTGTTCGAATTACACTTGTCGGACCTGTTGTTACCTTGCAGTGGTTTTTCTATGACACCATTAAAGTTCTATGTGGATTGTAAGTGCATTTCACTTGATACAGACACAACAACATATTTCCTTTCCTCCTTTCATCTAATTGTAAATTCCATTTGAAAAAAATTTCAGGCCTTCCAGTGGAGGGCTTACCAGGCGTCTTGAAGAAGCTAACCTATCAGCTTAAGATCATTAGATTAGATAAAGAACAATTCAATAGGATCACTGTCTTTGAGGATGAGATAGTCACTCCTTTGGGCCAGCAATTACTACAACTTTGATCCTTTGTCATGTCACAGTTCGTTCGCGGTATAGGTGGCATTTTGAGTTGAGAGTTTTGTCGTATCCGGGTTTATTATATCCATAATATTTGAAGGTCATGCAGTCTAGCTTCATGATACTCTATGATTTTGGGTACATTAGATAAGATGTAAATAGCTTCTGCATGCTTAATGCTTTATGTTAAAGTGCAGCAGCAGCAGCAGTTATAAAATGTGATCCTGCTTTGAAAGACATCTTGTATACTTGAAAAGAAGTGTAATTTGTGGCAATAGGTTTCGTGGAACCTATAAAAAGCTAAATTGCCAATTACACTTCGTGGGACCTTTCTTGGGTGCAAGGCAAGTGCTATGTGGTCGTGAGTCTTTTGGCTAAAAAGTCTACCTACGATATTTGAGGGCCAAAAGTGATGCTTTTGGTAAAAATTAAAAATTAAAAAGAAAAGTATGCCTTTGCTTTCTTTTTTTTTTTTTTTTTTTTTTTTTTGGGATTTATATTAGAGGAAAGAAACTCCATTGGAGTTCCATCTTCCTAGGTGCCATGAGGGAGTGGGAATCCACCAAAGTGTGCATTTGCTTTGCTTTAAGCTTTCCACAGTTTCGATAAATAAATAAAAAAGCTTTCCACAGTAAATTGAGATTGTGGATTCTGACGTATGTGAACTTTAGAAAAACCAATGTTTATGCTGAAGTGAAGATGCAAACAATCATTTATGTCAGTGTTAGCAACTTAGCATCAGTCCTGCACAAGCAATTTATGATATGAATATAGGTGAGTGATTTTGGATAGACCAATACTTATTTTTATGAAAATTTATTTTAAGTGATTTTCCTTTCATAATCGTTTAAAATTACATAACATAATTATATAAAAATTATGTGAGAGGTATTATTTCTTATAAATAATTATGGCTCTTCCAAACGAGCCATATATTAACGATATGTAATTACACACTCTAATGGGAAACTAATACTCGATCGTTGAAGACTGATGTTAGCATAATCCTAATAGGATTTTGGCTCCTCAACATAGGTTAGATAGAATGTCAAAGTCAGACACACGAGGCAGCTAAGTCAAAGAGTCATATGGCTGCTAGGCTTAATATATGTAAGTGTGCAAAGCGATTTTCCCTTTTCATCCTTTCTGGTTGTAGTGAGTTGACTATAAATTGGTTGTGCAAATTTAGAGTGAGCCTCTAACGAATAGAATTGGTCAAGCACATCTGGCACTTATCCATTTGGCTGGATTATTGTGTGGACCACCACACCTAATTAACTGGTTTTGGACGACCTTTCATACATAATAGTTACTTTTTGTTTTTTTTTGTTTTTTGGAATGGTTGTTTTTACCTTCTTTTTTTTATAATTTTTTTTTAATTTTGGGTCAGAATTGACTGTTGCTGACCCATAAATGAATGGCAAGCATACCAACTTTTCTGTGGAGGAACCGTTAAAAGGGCAAATTTATGCCAAATCTATCCATATTTATCCATCAAAATGGAAGCTTTTTTAACCTCTTTTGCAGGGTTCCTAACAATAGTAATTAAGCTCTTATCTAACATCTAGAATAATAGTTCAATTCCCTTCCTCTCGTCATCAGGCTCTAAACCTCCTTTTAATCATAATATAAAGAAAAAAAATGATGTTTATTTGTACGTGAAAGAATAATGAATTGGTAGAATTTGGCCTTACACAACGCACAAAAGGAATGATGCCATCAGTTTATTTGAACATATAATGATTGCAAAATTGTCTGCACAAATATTCCTATATTACTGTTTTCTGTTATGAAACTAGGCTATAATCTACAAAAAGATTTGCATAGATCATTTTATTTACTTTTTCTTCCCCTCTTTCGTTGCCTTATTTCTTTTTTTCAATTGATACAAACGATATTGAAGAAAAGAAGAGTGATTTAACTTAAGATCTCGAATATAGGATAAATGCTCAATTGAGCTACAAAACCCTTTGCCTTTCGAATTTTAATTTTAATGCAACCGTTTGTATGGAATATGTGCGTCAATCTACTACTCACATAATGTTAAAAACTGGAAGACATGTGTTGCATGCAACTAGTGAATGCAAGTTTTGCCAATTTAACTTGTTTTGGAGAATCAAACAGCTTCTCTGACACAAAAAACTGTGTCTCTAAATTTAGCTGCCAGAAAAACCAGCTCGAACATTTTGACCAAACAACTTCTCTACACACCGACCGACATTCACCGCCACGTGTCATCCACGCACCAATCACACTCACATCGCACCACCCCATTCTCGGAACCAACCCGACCCAAAATCTCGGAATTCACCTTTTTCACCGCGGCTCTACCGGCAGGTCAACATGGTAACTTTTCCTCTTTATTTTTTACCTCCTCCCCCCAGTTCCAAGAATGCCGTGTGCTCCTTTTATTTTCATTGTTCAGACAAAAATAAATCACAAAAGATTAAAATAAATAAATGGAAAATTTTTGGATGACATGAAGGCCATTAAAAAAAGACGCGTTTTAAAATAGCTGGTATATGGTTTTTATTTAATTAATTGCAAAAATTAAAATAAAAGTGAAGAGAGGAGAGAGGGAGTGAGAGGGAGTGAGAGAGAGGGGAAGGTTAGAACTTGAGATGAGAATAGCTGGTCAGCACTGACCTCCGATGTTTCCCAGCAACACCATCCCAAAATAACAACAATCCAAAACAGCCCCTAATTAACAAAAATATAATTTTGGAAGAAACCCATTTTTTCAAAATCATTATAGCTGTAAAGATTATTCCAATCCCAAAGCCTTTTGTTGATTTTGAGATCAAAATCAAATCTTCATAAGCACCTTGTTTATATCCTTGTTCTTCTCCCACCTTGTGTTTAATTCGTTCACACTTCCGTCGTTTCAAGTTTTTCAACTGGTAAAGGCCCCATCTTTCTCTCTCTTTCTCTAAAAAATGTATTTGCTTTCTTGCTTTCTATCTGTCTTTCTGTGTGTGAATATCTGAATCTTGGTCTTTTTGGTTTTCTGGTTGCTGGGTTGTTTTCTTTCTGTTTAAAGATTTGATCTTTGTGGTTAATTGGTAAGCTCTTGTTGCAATAATCGTATGTATGATATGGATTTATATCATGGAAAAACTAGAGAAAAAGAAAAGGTTCTTTCTTGGGTTGCATGGAAAATTCAATTTCAATGCTTTGCTTGCTTTCTTTTTCATGGTTAATGGATTCATATATGTGGAGCCCATAGGTCTGATCTGCTTATTATGATGATGAACTTTTCTTGGATTTGTTAGCCATGCTTATTGCTTATTTTAACTTTGACTGAATGTGTTATGCACTATTTGCATGCTTCCAGAGCGAATTGATGAGAAACCAATTGGGTGTGGGAAAGTCTGTGAAAAAGTCTTGAGGGGATTTGTGATTGTTTCATGGGCAACACATGCCGTGGATCTTTCAGGGGGAAATATTTTCAGGGCTACAACCAGCCCGAAGACCAATCTGCTTCCATTTCCAAGCCCAACACCTCTTCTGACCATTCGACTTCTGACCACTCCCCATCCAGCTTGAAATCTCAGCACAACGTTCCCCAAGAATTCTCCAAAATCAGCCCCAAAACCAAAAACAACCATAACAATAGTAATCCACCCATCATTAGTCCCAGGAAAGACAACACCATGAGGAGATGCATTGATAACCAAAGCTATTATGTGTTGGGTCATAAGACTGCCAACATTCGTGATCTTTACACGTTGGGTCATAAGTTAGGACAGGGACAATTTGGGACTACTTATTTATGCACTGAGATTGCTACGGGCAATCACTATGCGTGCAAGTCTATCTCCAAGAGGAAGTTGATCTCAAAGGAGGATGTGGACGATGTGAGGAGGGAGATTCAGATAATGCACCATTTGGCTGGTCACAAGAATATTGTGACAATCAAGGGTGCCTACGAGGATGCACTTTACGTTCATATTGTGATGGAGCTTTGTGCTGGCGGTGAGTTGTTTGACCGCATCATCCAGAGGGGACATTACAGTGAGAGGAGGGCAGCTGAGTTGACAAGGATTATTGTTGGGGTTGTTGAAGCTTGCCATTCACTTGGTGTCATGCATAGAGATCTAAAGCCCGAGAACTTCTTGTTAGTTAACAAGGACGATGACTTCTCTCTCAAAGCCATTGATTTTGGACTCTCAGTTTTCTTCAAACCAGGTAAACAAGCAAAAATAAATGTGGTTTCCTTTTTAAATTTTTATTTTTGATGATCTGGAGCATAGTAAATAACTAGTGCACTTCAATAGTATAATTTTAATAGTAAAATGGAACATCTTATGTTAGGGGATTTGATTTTCTACACTTGTATTTAATTTATGGGTTATATCAAGTTCGTGTGCATTTGAGTAGTTAAACATATGTAGTGCGTATATAGTAATAAGTTCTCTTAACTTCTGTTCTGAATTTATTGGTACTGTTTCTAGATAATAATTGAAAAGCTGGAATGCATTGCAGTGTCACTGTTATAGTAATAAGTTCTCTTAACTTCTGTTCTGAATTTATTGGTACTGTTTCTAGATAATAATTGAAAAGCTGGAATGCATTGCAGTGTCACTGTTGTGTCTCTTTAACTCTTTCAACTGTCTTTCAGGTCAAGTTTTCACTGATGTGGTTGGAAGCCCATATTATGTTGCTCCGGAGGTACTCCTCAAGCATTATGGACCAGAAGCAGATGTGTGGACTGCAGGCGTTATTCTGTATATTTTGCTAAGTGGTGTGCCACCATTTTGGGCAGGTAATGGTGGTTTGGTATTTAGTGTGAAACAGAGGTTACTTCATGTTTTCTATTACTGAAAAGTTTTACTTGTTTGGTGTACAGAAACTCAGCAGGGGATATTTGATGCGGTCTTGAAGGGATATATTGACTTCGAGTCAGAGCCATGGCCCTTAATATCTGACAGCGCAAAAGACCTAATCCGGAAAATGCTCTGTTCTCGGCCTTCAGATCGCTTGACTGCTCATGAAGTGCTATGTACGTTTAAACCTTATTTTAGTGCAATAATGTGCATGGTTTAATGTGACCAGAATAGGAAGTTTATTTGTTGTTGGTTGTTCTCCTTTTCTTTTCGTTGGATGGATCATGTCATTATTACTACATGCACAATATTTGCTGCTAACGACATTATGCGAAAAATTTGCTGGATAAAACTTCAGTCCCTTTTAAGTTGAACTCAGTGCATTCAATGTCTAAAGAGAATCAGCTATGTTTTCTTGAGAAAAAATTTAGCTAAAAAGGAATAAACTTTAGTAGTCTGCCTACATTTAATCATTTAAAGTATATGATGTGGGAGATATTCCTTTCTTTTCGACTTACACCTATTGCTTAGCTTTCCTTGTTAGTGTGAGCTTTTTCAAATTTTAAGAAATGAAGATTTAGAAAGACCGTTGAAGTGTGTTATTCATCATAATTGCCCAGTGTAAATTGCACACTTTTGCTACTCTCAAGCTTTCAAGTGATGTATTTTCGTTTTCAGGTCACCCTTGGATTTGTGAAAATGGGGTTGCTCCTGATAGAGCACTAGATCCAGCTGTACTTTCTCGTCTCAAACAGTTTTCTGCTATGAACAAGTTAAAGAAGATGGCCTTACGGGTAAGTGCATGCAGGAGACTGAAACATATTGTTACGCATTTTGTGTCAGTTTTGGTATTTCTTAGATGCTTTACTCATGTAGTTTTTGGCTTTGTATTTGGAACGCGCATTTATAGTTCACGCATATGGTCCCTAAAATCTCAGGGCCCACTTTATAGTTCATGTTGACTTTTGGGTTGGCATGCCCCTTAACTGGGCTAGATGCTAGAACTTATTCTCAAGATTTCTAATGTATTATCAGGTAATAGCTGAAAGCCTTTCTGAGGAGGAGATTGCTGGGCTCAGAGAGATGTTCAAGGCAATGGATACTGATAATAGTGGTGCTATCACATTTGATGAACTCAAAGCTGGCTTGCGAAGATACGGCTCTACCATGAAGGATACAGAGATACGTGATCTTATGGATGCAGTAAGATGCTTGTTTCCAATCTTCTTGTTAATGTGCCAAATTCATTACCTTTGACTTTGTTTATGTTTCAAAAAACTAAGCTGTTCTACTTCTTTCCAGGCTGATGTTGACAACAGTGGGACTATTGATTATGGGGAATTCATAGCTGCTACAGTTCATCTTAACAAACTAGAACGTGAAGAACATTTGGTTGCAGCCTTTCGATACTTTGATAAGGATGGAAGTGGTTATATTACAGTTGATGAGCTCCAGCAAGCTTGTGCAGAACATCACATGACTGACGTTCTTCTTGAAGATATTATAAGAGAAGTTGATCAAGATAATGTAAGTCATTAAAATTTCACGAGGAAAGTGCATATTTCTGCTTTATCAAATTGTTGACCAGAGTGTTTGATTTCTATCAGAATATCTCCTATGGAAATGGTTTAATGGAGAATTATGTTTTGTACCATCTATTTTAAGATTTAGGCTTCTTGCTATAAATGTTACTCAAGCTTCAATTCTCGCATGCATGCAGGATGGAAGAATTGACTACGGTGAATTTGTCGCCATGATGCAAAAGGGCAATGTGAAAGGCAATATGCCGATTGGAAGACGGACTATGAGGAACAGTCTAAATTTGAGCATGAGAGATGCACCAGGAGCTCTTTAGCTTCCAACTAAGCACGTCAGCTTTATGTAAAGGTATCATTTTCTGCATTTTTGTTTTCTCATTTATCTGTTCCACTTCTAAGATATCAGAAGAATTTCAAAAGATTCTTCTCATGTTTCCAGATAACCGTTGTAAGGAATATTATTGGTCTTTTGGCCTATGTGGGAGACTTTTAGACTATTTGTAAGTAATCTTACTTGGTTTTGGCAGGTTGTACAGCAAAGTCAGAAGAGATTTGGTGGTAGAAGTTTGAGAAGCAAATTTTAATTCCTCAACTCCAGTAGATTTCATTAGGCCCCAGAAGATTTGAGTTGTGGAGATCCTGTTTTCATTTTTGTGTAGTGAAGCCTTTATGTTGCTGTATGACCACAGAACATGTTGTAAGCTTTGTTGACTCCAGAGTGGGAAGTGTTACAACTATTCAAAGATGCTAATTTCTTTTTGGGTGTTTTCTTTAAAAGATGTTTTGTTGGTGTCATATGATTTTGGTGAAGGCAAATAACTCCAGGCTCCATCCGCCACATGATAAAGCGAAGCAGAAAGGAAAAAAAGAAATTGCAGCCTTTTTCTTAATCAAAGAAATTACGGCCTTTTTTCTTTATCAAAGAAATTACAGCCTTCTAAACGCTGAAAAATAATTGTAATCTTTTTACTTTACTAACAATTCATTAACCCTAATTTTATGGTGCCCTCATCGGGCTTTTAAAGAAAATGCCAATACCCAACGGGGTCTAATTTAATTGAAAAAGGTCTTTACTTGCAGATCTGAGATCTCAGGTTCAAATTCTCACGGCATCGTAGTTGTGTGTGTGAGAAATTATTATTCCTGTAGTTTAGACTACGCTTGTACTAAAAATAAAAAAAGCCAATAAATGGTGGGTTTCTTTCTAGTTGTGTCATATTGTTGGAACTATGTTGTTGCTCCTATCACGTGCATATTTGTCTCATTTGTTGAAGGTGTTCCATGTCCATATAATGGCACTGACAAACCCAGATTGGATTCCTTTGGAGCTGTCTGTGGGAATTGTCTGTTCAACCAAACAAATTTGCTGTAATCTAGAGAACAATCCCTGCATTTTCGCAAATGTTCATCCTGTCGGTAATTTTTTTTCCTTCAAAAATCATCCTGTCGGTATTTACAAGCATTATTTACCTCATATTTGATCAAAACCATGTCAGAAAAATGAGGTACAAAATCCACCAGCAGGCTGCTGTTTCAACTTGCAAACTACATTTCAGAGCATGTTGTATTACTATGAGTTTGAACAAAATAGCACAAGTTTTGTACATGACATTATTGGCCACGTGATGTCGATGGCTTATTGTTGTTATCCATTGCCTCAACTAGATCAAAAAGAAAAAGAAAAAAAAAAAAGAGTCGAAGATACATTTCATATAAAATTCGATGTTTGTGTTTGAATTTGCTTGCATTGCGACTGATAGATAATTCATATTGGAACTCATCCGAAATTTCTATGCGGCCTTCAAAGTTGAAGTTTCATATGATACTGAGATATCCTGCAAAAGAAGATGGAATGATGTCAAAATAAGCACACACTGTTTTGTTAGTGACCATGAGAAACTGAAAGATCTGAATTTCAGCTCCGTTTACATGACCAGACTTAAAACCAAAGAGGAACTGAAACTATCCTGTAAAATCTATTAATTGGAGCACAATATATATTGACACAGATGGATTTCACCATGGAAGCCACAAATACAGCAGCAGTATCCGAAAATGAGACAAAACCAGCTATCGGAACCTATTTACTATGATCTAGTCAAATATGTTGGACTGAATCCTTAGCTGGTTTGTTCTCGTCATTGGATGCTGAAATTCAAAACAAATAAATATATATGCAGAAAAAGATGCGGTATATGGATGCAAACTTGCCTTCAGCAATGCTGTGCTTGAGAAGGTGCATTTTGATGTGATTGCACGTCCATGATCCAACAGCCATCCCACCTCGCTGTAAGTATCACCATCTTTACATTCTTTTAGTGAACACCACAACTGCTTCGGAAGCAATATCAGACCACTTTCATCTCTTACGGATTTCTGCTCACTGTTGTCTAAAAGCTCTTGAAAAAAGTTCTGTTTATCCTGTTCACATTATATACTAATTAGACCTTGGAGTTACAAGAAATCCAACAAATCAATGATAGTCTACCAAATGGATTGATATGCAATTACGTTGAGGTAATAGCTTCAGGAGAATTCAACACCAGAATACGTAGACGTTTCTTCCTATGGATCAAAACATGGATGTGATTCCCATTGTGGCAAAAGCAAAGAATGAAGTGAACCTCCGCAGCAAGAAAAATCACAAACTTTTAACCAAACAAAAGAATTATTTGAACCTCTCAAGCATACTTATTGAGCACAATAGTCTAATTACGGCACACAATTATGTTCAGGGATTTGAGCTTAATTTGAGCATATCAATCAAAATATACACACCAAACCAACAAGAGAAGGATTTTCATAACTCACATTTTCCAAACCATAACCATCAAAATTGGCAAGAGCTCTTGGGCCCTGCCAAGTCCCAACAACTTCTGAAGCATTCAATGCAGCCGTAGAAGCAAAGGCAGAATCCCGGATAGCACACCCGCCTAATTGATCCCCATTTCTGAATGGTCCATACCACTGCTCACAAAAAACTCTTGTATTCTGCAGCATCATCTTCATATTGTCTATACGGATGACCTGAATTATTCTCACACGTGACTCCTTATCTTGAGGGTTAATCAAGCAATACTCCAACTCCAACAACTTATTACCCTTTTCCTCAACTGGCCAGACGGCCACATAGCATCCGCTAGACTGATATGCAAAGGCAGAAACTTCGTTATTCACACCACCAATGTTCTTCTCAATGACGGTGTATCGTGTAGCAGCATCAGCTTCACATCCAACTGTGGGAAGTAGCTCTATATTCTTGTACACAAGAACGGGCTCTTCCGGGTTAGCAAGAGTGGGGCATTGAGTCTGCCAATCGAAAACCTTAACCTCCCACTCCCTGTAAGCTCCAGGTACAACATTCTCAGGAAGTTCAATTGGGTTCCCTTCCTTTGTGAAGTCTGCTCCATAGCCATCCCATTCACCGGACACATTTCTGGCAAATTCGGACCACGCTTGAACAGATAAAGAAGATTGATAAAAGAGAAATTGAATTAAATGCATCTTAAATATATCAACTTTAGATTCTAGATTTCACATATATAACATAAAGCATGGAAATTTAACCATCACCATCTCTTATCCAATCCTTTTTCTCTGCCTTATATTAAACCAGGTATATAACAACTGACCATTTTAGATTGGCAGCATGCAAATTGTTTGGAAATTAACCAGAATTATACAACCCAAATCCAAATAGCTTCATTTGCTCCAAATATTAAGCCAAGATGAAAACTTTTTGTTGCTATAGATACAATCAGATGCTCTTATTTAAACCCAAAAAGCCAAATCCTAAAATAAATAAGCAGAAGCATCACCATAGGTTTTGACTTAGAGAGCTTAGAATAAACTTACCAGTGGCAGAAGTGGAAGTGGGATTGAAGTTGCTGTCCTCCTGAATTTGGAGTTTAACATCAGAAAGGGTGGTGTTGGTGGAGGACGAGGCAGTGCTTTGCACAATTTGAGTGCTTTGGCGACGATTGTGAGGCTGTTGAAATTGAGGGCTTGAAGGCTTTTTAGAAGGCAAAGAAGTGCTTAAGCTCAAAGCTCTGGTGTGGGGGATTATGCTGTTCAAAGCCAATGCCATGAGACTTGGATTTTTCAAATATGCTGTGGGTTATGGTGGCCGTTCTCTGCTCTTATCTTCAGACACAACAATGAAGCTGGGAAAGAAAAGGACACAGTTGTGGCCTTGTTCTTAGTTGCTTGGCTGCACAAACAAGATGATGGAATATTCTTCTGAATCTTTGGCAGTTAGGAAGCCTGGAGAATCAATGGCACTTTGCAAACGCTGTCGTATCATCTGATGTATTTCTGTTATTTTACATTTTGGGCCTCCACAAATTGGGTGGGTTGGAGGTGAACTCAAGCACAACCCAATATTTTATATATCCCAATAATTATGAGTGGGAATACTTTTTTGCTCAATTAAGAATTTAAACGTTGGTTATCGCTTCGCTTGTATGTGTTACAGTCTGACAACGTAAGTATTTGGCCAGTCATAGAACTTATGAAATGCATTGTTTTGCTTAGTAGGTGATGGTATATTTGCCGAATATGAAAAACACTATTAGATTGTGAGCCACATCAAGTACCAAACAAATAGTGAAAATGACATATTGAATCTTAACTAGAAAATGGACCAAACTCTTTGCCAACCGTATTTTGGTCTCTACTAATTTAGTAATTTTGTTGTCTCGTCTTTTACTATACTAAAATTACAATTGTGATATATTTTAGTTAATTTTTGGACTACATCTATAAACAGCATTAGAATCACATAGCCATTTACAACTTTGGTTCAAAACAGTGGCAGAGCTAGTAGCTTGTCTTTGGGGGGCTAATACTGTAGTTTCAAAGTTTTATAGCCTTATATTTCAATTGATATAGCAGCAGGTGTTTAAGAGTTATTGGCTTTTTCATGAAGTTTGGGAGGCCACGGCCACTGCAGACCTAGACGTGGCTTCGCCCAAGATTCAAAATATAGATTAGGGTTTCTCCAATGCACCAGAAACCCAAAACCCCAATTTGATTTTTTTCCCAAACTCAAACCCATATTTAGGTTTCAATATAACTTTTTACTCACATGCATTAGAGTTAAAAAAGAGATGACCTTTATTATATAAGGTTGACATCTCACTTGAGTTAAAAATGTTGTTCACAATGTAGTGTATACATAGTTTATCTTTAGCATTATTCTGACAAGTTTGGATTAAAATTTAACCAACTTTGGTTTAGTGCTTATTGGTTAGCATGTGTTAAAATATTAGTCCGACATAGAATTGGATTGGACTACTATAGTAAAAGGATTACTGGAATAAAAGATTTGATGATTGGCATTTGGCAGCTCACCCATTACCAATTTGACTCTCCAATAAGTGTCAACTATTCAGTCGGTGCAATCATGGGATCCATTTGCTGTCATGGTTTGGTCAAAACTCAAAAACTAAAACTAATTATTTATTAATTTATTTTTGCCCTTTTTTTCTTTTATTGGTTTATGTTTGGAAAAAGAATGAGCATCCAAATTTGTACACCGACACTTTCTACTTGGTTCAGGTGAAAAGCAAAATCTGGTCCTACAATTTTAAGACCTCAAAGTCCTTCAATTATTATTATTTTTATTTTTATTTCAGAAATTCTTACATGACATGAAAACCCCACCATGCAAAATTAGATACGAGTTCTTGGTGACTAGAACAGAGATGAGGCTTCATGGGGTAATCCTTTTCTGTAAGTGTCTGTTCATATCATGTTTGCTTGCTGGCAATGACATTGGCATTTGGCAATTTGGCATGCATCACCGACAGTCAAAATTTGTGTAATTGGAAATGCGAAAATAGACTCCATATTTGGCCTTATTGCCTTTTCTTTTAGAAACCTTTTTCTGACCACTTACCCAAAAAACAAAAATAAGTATCTAAAATTTGTGGTATAGAAATAAGAAGGTCGTGAAACGAGAGGTAAATTCAGACGTTTTAAAATTAAGTATTTAATTTTTATAATATAAAAAACGTGTGAAATATGTGTTTTTACGCGGTTGTATTCTGTAAATTGTCTTTATTCTTAAAAAATAAAAACATTGAATAAATAAAAAAGCAAACTTCACTCTAAAGGAACGGATGGATCCCATTGTCATAGATCTACCAATATTGAAATTGACTTTGTATCACAAAAATCCCAAGTATCTTGAATCTTAATGCATAAGATTGAGAGCTGAGCTGGTTCTTCTCATATACATTGTAATAGTCATTGTTGGATTGAATTAAGCAAGACATCAAGGAAGAAGAAAGAGGAGCTAATTATAAATATTTCATTACTAGCAATTAACTAGCTCATAAAGAGCCACTTATACAAATAATGGAACCTGCAAAAAAAAAAAATATTGCTTTCAATAAAAAAAATAAAAAAATAACATCCATATTGGAGTATTTACTAATCAATAAATTGCTCTCTTTCTCTCTCTCTCTAACCATCCCATGAACCTCTGGTAAATGATGAGCAGCAAGCAAACCCTGCAATTCCCATTGCTGATTGTTGGAATATTAGTGCCCCCATCACCTCAATTTGCCACAAATTGCAGAGAAATCTGACCACCATTAATGAACCACCTTCTTCCACAGCAAGCCCACATGACAGATAATAGAACAACAACAACAGCAACAACAACATGAACCTATCTAATTACAATGGTATAATGATCTTCATGCAGGAACATGAACAAGAACATTAACAAGTACACTTTTGATCCATAAAGGCCCGACCTTTGTTGATTAATTTCACAAACCAACACTTACCAATTAATCTCAGCCAAGCATTTTCTTGGTTTTGGTTCTCCCGTCATCAAAATTGTACCTATAAGTTTGAGGAAGGCTGTCCACATCAGAACCCACGAGCCTCTTGAGCTCTGACCTGACCTTGTAGAACACATGCCTCCAGCTTCCTCTGTTGTCAGAGCCAAGAACTTTAGTCTCCTCCTCGTTCATCTCCAGATCTTGAGCAAAGATGGGTTTTCTGGAGAGGATCCAAGTCCACCCCCAGAGCCACCATTTTCTTATGGACCCTCCTGCATACTCTCCCATGGCGGAAACCGATTTGGATCTGCTCAAGGCCCATGATGTTGCAGGGGATGAGATGGGCTGTAGCTTGAGGGAGAGAGAAGAGAGCCTCCTGCGCAGGCCTGGCTGCTCTGTTAATGGATCTTGAAGGCCTTGTGAGACTGGGAGTGATTGGCTTGCGGGCATGGTTGGAAAATCTGAAGCAAGTTGCTGTTGCTGTTGGCTCTGTTTTGAAAGCTCTGCAAAATTTGAGCTCAAGAAGAAAACAGAGAGGAAAACAGAGAGGAGAATGATGAAATGTGTGTTTTGGGTTTTGCGTTGTGTTTTTGTTTTGTTTTTAGGAGGAGGTGGTGAGGTGAAATGTAGCGTTCACAGCTTCATCACAGGCTGTTCTTATTCGTGTTGTGGAGGGGCCCTGTGAGGTGGTGGGGTCCATGGAGTTCTAATTCTCTGCATTTACAGCATTTTCTCCTCTATGATGGGTGACAGGGTGTGGAGTTTCTCATCATCTTTTAGAATTTATTATACTTTTCGCGATAATTTGAGGTCTTAATTTGGTTTTGAGTCCAAAAAAGTAAACAAGAAGTTCTTAATTTGGGTGATGATTGGGAAAATTTTCAATTTAGCTGGAGGCAATCATCTCTTCTTCTTTAAATTAGGCTTGTTTCTGGGTCCATGTAAATTCATTCATTCACCATAAAAACGGGTTTTGCAAATATAGTGGGTATTTGTTTTTGTTTACAGCTGGTCAAGAATAAATATCAACTAATTCCTTTAATTAGATGTGAAGGAATAAAACTATTTGTATTATATTTACCGATACGTGTTATAATATCGTATTTCTTAAAAGAGAGAATTCATCTATTTAACTCATCACAAATATATATTGTTCTTGCATTCTCGCAGTCATGTGAGCAGAAACTTGAGATATACTTTTTTTTTTTTTTGACGAATGAGACCTACTCTTATTACGCAAAAACAACTACTACTAAATCGAAGACTAGTTAATAATAATTTACTATAGTTTGAACGGATTCACAACATTACATTTACATGACACATTGTGTTATGGTTCAACAATATATTGAGGGGTTGTGGCATACCAATCATTGTGATGATGCAATCATCATTGTTAAATCATAATATACATCGACATCTTAAGTTACTACAAAAGATATGAGCCAATTTTTGGCCTGTGATGGTAGGTTGATATTAAAAAAATTGAAAGGAAGTGAATCACGATAACTTGGGAGTTGGAGTGGGGAAGGAGGCAGAAAGAGCAATTTCTCACTTTGGCCCAGGAAACGTGGGGAGAAGGTATCCAAGTGCATAGCATAGGGAGGAGCCAGAGTGTGAATGCAGGGACCACCCTTGAGTTGTCGGTTGTAAAGTCTGGATCTGCGGATTACAAAATTATATTCATTCCCATTAGTTCCCTCCCTCCCTCCTTCCCTAATACATTGCTTACATTGTTGTTTAGTAAGTAAAACATGTTGTTTAATGAATAAGTAATAACCCGCATTACGCTAATATCATATTCGTATAAAAACACGATACTTGTTTATATTGTGATTTATGAATAATTGTATGTATTCAAAGTTTATTTCAAGATTTTCTATTTGGTGAATAATTCGGTAGTGGAAGTTTTTGTCATTGCAAGGAAGGATGGGAATGGGAGCTTTGTATCTTTATTTTTCATATGTGATGAGAGGGAATAAGTTATAAAGATGTAACATTATTGATTTTGTTATGTGATCACAAATTCAAGAAAATGAAATGCAATGGACGTGTCTAAATAAACCCAAAAAATTACTCAATACACTCATCATGACCAACATCACTTCCATCTCAAATATCGGTATCGCTCTAATTTCATAAATGGGATGTTGAACAAGACTAGGCATCACCTCCATTTTAGATATTGGTATCGCTCCGATCTCAGATATCAGGACTAGCCATCCTTGGGTAGGTTTTTAATTTTATATATAGTTTGATCTATACACCCAAGGGCAAAAGAACAGGGTTGTCAAGTGCAATGAGAAAAAATTTGTCATTGGGTTTAGTTTATAATTACGATGGATACATTTTAGAAAGTAAATTCTTACACAAGCAATTTTACACTATGAAATTCAAGATTCTTTTATCCCCAAAATGTTGGTGGATCCCTATTTTTTGTTGTTGTATTTATGGGCTTAACCCATATTATTTCTTATAAATAAAATCCATTTTTTATTCCTGCCTAATAGACTAATAGCTGGAAATCATTAGAATGAGAGGTATCAAAAAAAAAATTAAATTATCATTCCCCAATATCACTAGTATAAAAAAAATAATTGAAGAAATAACTCTATCCTAATTAGCTAAAGTATTTTAAAATAACATGACAAAATTGTATTTGTAAATAGTATAGCCGGGGGGCTATACTATTTAAATATATTATTTTAACGGTATAGCCGTGCGGCTATACTTTTGACATATATTCCAACATTTTAAAGGTATAGGGCAAGGCGATACCATTTAAATATATTATTTTCAAAGTATCGCCGCGCGGCTATACTCTTAGAATATATTCGAACGGTATAGCCGCCCGGCTGTACTCTTTAAGCATATTCGATCTGCGAGTGCAAGCTTCGTCTGTCTTCATTTGGAACAAAAAGGAGGCGGCCAGACCCGCCCAGGCCGCCTAGGAGCCGGCTAGACCCACCATCACCGACTAGAACAGCCCAGGCAGCCTAGGCGCCGCCTAGATCCGCCCAGGCAGCCTGACTCCCTTATAGCATCAGAGTGAGTCTTTGTAGCTTGGAAGCACGTATAGAGAAGCGAAATGGCTGTGACTGCGAGTGCAACCTCAACTACATTTGTCTCATAACATCGATGAAAATACCGTTACCCTTGCTATCAAGGCCTGTCAAGGGGACCCCAAACCCGGATGCCAAATTCACGGGTTTGCAGTTTCTTCTGGGCTTGCTTCGTATAGTACGTTGTCAAATTCTTTGATGAGACCAAAGCTGGACAGTTTGATGGTCCCCTTACTTATCTTTTAGACTATGTGCTATACTGATATAGTTTCTTGGAATACTATTCTTTCGGGGTTCCGAACAAGTGAGGGTGCACTGAATTTTGCTCTTAGGATGAATTTTAATGGAGTTGTTTTTGATCCAGTGACTTATACTACGATTCTTGCTTTTTGTGCGGATCATGAAGATTTTCTATTTGGATTACTACTGCATTCTCTTATATTTAAGTCTGGTTTAGATGGTGAAGTTTTTGTTGGAAATGCACTTATAAGTACATATTCGAGGTAGAGGCCGTTAATAGAAGCTAGGAATGTGTATTGATGAAATGGCGAATGAGGATCTGGTTTCATGGAATGCAAAACTATCAGGTTACTCTCAAGAGGGAAATCATGGGCTTGAGGCGATTTTTGTCTTTATTGAGATGGTGGGAGAAGGGATGGGGTTAGATCATGTCTCATTTACTAGTGCAGTTTCAGCTTGCGGTCATGAAACGAATTTAGAACTTGGGAAACAGATACATGGCTTGACAATTAAATCAGGATATGGAAGTCATGTTTCAGTTTGTAATGTATTGATCTCGACATATTCAAAGTGTGAGGTTACTGGAGATGCAAAATTAGTTTTTCAGTGCATGAATGATTGCAACGTAGTGTCTTGGACAACTATGATTTCAATAGACGAAGAAGATGTCATCGCTCTATTTAATGAGATGATATTGGATATGGAGTATATCCAAATGATGTTGCATTTGTTGGACTAATCCATGCTATATCAATTAAGAAGTTGGTGGAGGAAGGCGAAATGATTCGAACCTGGTCGGCAGGATTTCAACTTTCAGAGATGAAACTTACAAGACAACAATAAAATAGTTATTATTTAAATTTTGCAGCCAGTGAGTTTTTTAGTTAGATTATCCCCAGAATGTTTTTCTTTCGTTTTTCTGAAGAGGACAGGAGTTAGAACTTGGTAGCTGTTCTAACACTGCTTGTTCATCGCAAAACTATTTGATAAAATGCTCTAGCCACCGCTACTTGGTCTACTCAAGGTCCAAAACCTTTGTATGGTAATGCCAAAATTGAGGATGTTATGAAGTTGCATCTTTGAATTTTACAAGGTTGCTAAAAATCATGTAACAGGTAATGTGTAGAAAGGTGATAAAAATCGTAAAATTAATTGGCAAGAAGAGCTGCCACAAATAAAAATCTTGTAACTGGTAATGTGTAGAAAGGTCCAAAACCTTTGGATTGGATTCTTATTTTTTGTTGTTACATTTATGGGTTTAACCCGTATTATTTCTTATAAATAAAATTCATTTTTTATTCTTGCCTAATAGGTTAATAGCTGGAAATCATTAGAATGGAAGGTATCGGAAAGAACTTAAATTCTCATTCCCCAATATCACTAGTATAAATAAAATAATTGAAGAAATAACTCTATCCTAATTAGCGAAAGTGGTATTTTAGCCCTGAACCTTAAAATATCATGACAAAGTTGTATATTTAAAGAGTATAGCCGGACGGCTGTACTCCTTAAATATATTATTTTAACGGTATAGCCGTGCGGCTGTACTCTGTGAATATATTCGAATATTTTAAAGGTATAGCCGCGCGGCTATACTGTTTAAATATAGTCAAAACAAACACGAAGATACTCGCGACTCAGCCATTTCGCTTAGCGCTTCCAAGCTTCAAAGATTCTCTCTCTCTCTCTCTCTCTCTCTCTCTCTCTCTCTCTCTCTCTCTCTCAACTCAAGCTTCAATTTCTTTTTTGCTTTCGTTTCGGCTGCTGCGTTGATTGGATTGGATTGGACTCTGTCTATGAAAACCAGCAAATGTCATTCAGCTATTGAAATCTCCACTAAGATAACAACTCTGAGGCTATAAGGGAGTTAGGTGGCGCCTAGGCGGCCTGGGCGGATCTAGGCGGGGCCTGGGCGCCCTGGGCTTTTCTAGGCGGCCTGGGCGGGTCTGGGCGTCCTTTTTTTTCCAAATGAAGACAGACGAAGCTTGCACTGGCAGAGGAATGTGGTGCGCGAGTGAAATGAAGAGATAGAGAAACGAACACGAAGCTTGCACTCATAGTCCAATCTTCAAAATTCAAATACTCGGTCTTGAGCCTCTCTCTCAACTCAAGCTTGGATTTTTTTTCTTCGGTTTCGGCTGCTGTGTTGATTCAATTTTTTTGGGTGCTTTTCTGTTATTGAAGTTGGCAACGTCAGATGAACATCCAAGGCCGTTTCTTAGTATGCCAGAAGAAGCCCAGCAGATGGTTCGTTAACCTGAGGCACACATTGCAGTTTGGCATTGGATTACACCATGCCGGTCTGAATGACAAAGATGGATCTCTGGTTGAGGAGCTTTTTGCAGACAACAAGATTCAGGCATTTCTGTCTTACCTCAGTAAGCATGAGTCTTTCCTGAAAAACACATTAGGAAAAGAGAATATAAAAAGATCATGTTCTTACTCTATATACTGATTAGGCATACCTATTAAATTATAGGTATTGGTTTGTACCAGCACATTGGCATGGGTTGTAAACCTTCCAGGTCATCATCTGGTCATTATTAAGGTAAGGCAAAATTTGTGCAGTATCTTTTTCATTTGGTTCCTATATTTACAAAGGTTTCTAGTAGGAGTATATTGCAGCAGATGTTCTTCCGGACAAATTTACGTAAGTGTTGATTCTCTTGCAGCGAACAGAATATTATGATGGGAAAACAAAGAGATATGTTGATTTTCCAATATGAATCACAGATATATTGCAAATGATGGTTTTGGTCACACATGACTATATAGAATAAAAAATGGAAAGAAAGAAATATGTGAATCAGATTACATGCTTTTCTCCGTTTATAATCAACAGTTGCTTAGATTCTACAAGAAAGATGGGAGTAGATGTCCATCACAATCCGCCCACACCTAACAAATCATGTTACTTTCTGAATATGTGCCTCAAATACTAGGAATCAGGTTGTTTGGGGTTTTGAATATCAGAAAATCTAATAAAGTCAATGCATGAAGTCCTGCAGTCATATATCTAATCAATAAACCATTTTCCTTTTTATTTTCTCAATGCTCTACTCTACACCTATCTTTTTTTTGCTGTTAAATTCCAGAACGCCTATCATTTGCATTGCTGCTGTGACAATGATCCTCTTGTATTTAAATGCGGTGAAGACACAAGTTCAAAGCCTTTGGTTTTTATTATTTTGTGTCCTTGGTATTTGATTTACAGATGCTGCTGTGACATGAGCATAGTCTTCTACAGATGTTTAATCCAGCTTAATATGGCTTGGACAATACTGAACCTGAGTTTGATATAAAGTGCATAAGGACTGCTTAGATGATCCGCATGTCAAAGCCAATCTGCTATTTCAGGTCAGAGTTGTCTTCAACTATATGTTTTTCAAACAAAAACTTCATGTCCTTATCCTTTTTAGTTCTCTCATCGTTTTATTCTCTTACCATGCATAAAATTCTGCATTCAGGCACATTTCTCGCAGTTAGAATTACCAATCAGTGATTATGTCACAGACGTGAAGTCAGTATTGGATCAAAGTATGCGAATCATCCAGGCCATGATAGATATATATGTGCTAATAGTGGGTGGATTTCAAGCTCAATTACTAGCATGAATCTTCTGCAAATGGTCGTGCAGGTACTTGCCTAGAATAAAAGACGAGTGCGGGTGCGAATTGGGCATTCTGCCTTGTTTATATTATTACATTCTACAGCTAGTGCTAGTCCTCTTTCCTGTATATTATCTTGTATTTTTTTTTTCCTTTGTCCTCCTAGAGAAGCTTTTCTTTTGTGTTTTTCCTTTTCACAGTACATTACCCCAAAAAATATTGGGCCATTTCAGCAGGACTCAAACCTTCAGCTTTTGGGTAACTTTATATTTCTCTTTATTAAAATTGAGTATATTGTGGGATATGATTGCCAGTATTAATGTATGTTTGGATGCAGCTTACTTATCAAATCGGAGTCCTCACGAAATGTTGGATCTCCTACACTTGCTAGATAAAAGAGAGATAGGACCATTTGTCCTAACGAAATTGAAGTTGAAGAACCACGGGAACGATTGTGAAAATTAAAGGACTCAAATGCAAATCGGGTCTAAGTTCATAGACTAATAAAACGATTAACCCGCTTACAAAATTATATTCATTCCCATTAGTTCCCTCCCTCCTTCCCTAATACATTGGTTAATGAATAAGTAATAACCCGCATTACGCTAATATCATATTTGTATAAAAACACGATACTTGTCTATATTGTGATTTATGAATAATTGTATGTATTCAAAGTTTGCTTTAAGATTTTCTATTTGGTGAATAAGTTGGTAGTATAAGTTTTTGTGGAAGGATGGGAATGGGAGATTTTGTATCTTTATTTTTCATATGAGATGAGAATGAATAAGTTATAAAGATGTAACATTATTGATTTTGTTATGTGATCACAAATTCAAGAAAATGAAATGCAATGGACGTGTCTAAATAAACCCAAAAAATTACTCAATACACTCATGACGAACATCACTTCCATCTCATATATTGGTATCGCTCCGATCTCATAGATGGGATGTTGAATAGGACTAGCCGTCACCTCCATTTCAGATATTGATATCACTCCGATCTCAGATATCGGGACTAGCCATCCTTGGGTAGGTTTTTAATTTTATATATAGTTTGATCTACACACCCAAGGGTATAAAATGGAGACTTTAGGAATATGTTGGTGTTGGGTGTCTTGATCAAATCCATGAGTGCATTTAGAGGCCTCCTTAATAACGTATTTCGGTTACTCATTGGGCTTGGGTCATTCTATTTCTGCTTTCGGATTTTGGATCTTACCTCAGCCTGGTAATAACAGGCCAGAAGGAAACCATGACCCAGATGAGGCCATAGTGACGACCCGTCGGGTTCAGACCAAAGAACCGGTTACTAGAAAACGATGTCGTTTTGATGGGTTTCTTCTTGCTTGAGGTGAAGCGAGCTATGGATGTGTGCAGTTCTTTATACAGCCCAGTGGCTGTGGCAGTGGCGGGTCTTCCTCTGTAGCTTAGAGATCTGAAAGGACCAAAATTTATACAAATAAAAGCAAACCCAGTGTGAAAATGGAGTACAGGAAGCTCAAAGATCAGGTATTTTCCACATAACATTATCGGATTTCTTCAATAAGCCCTCAAATTTTCGACCTTTTTCATTCCCATTTGATCTAATTGCAGGATCAAGATGGAGCTTCAGCTCCTGAAGACGTCGAGAGTTTAAGGGGAAAGCCTATTTCTGCTGTGGGTCCAGTTGAGCGGACCAAGTGGAAGCGCAAGTATGGCCTATCTTGTTATTTGCTCCAAGTTGGACAAATTTGTTATTTTTATTTTATTTTGTTTGATTTGTGTGTATTGGGTTGGTTCGAATAGGTCAATTGTTACTCTGGCTTTGACTTTCCTTACGAGTTCACAAGCTATATTGATTGTGTGGTCGAAGAGGGCTGGGAAATATGAGTATAGTGTTACCACTGCAAATTTCTCGGTAAGAGAGGCAGAGGAAGTTAGATTTCAAATTACACTTCAAAGTTTTTATGATTTTTTATGTGACTTGAAATGGGTTGTGTTTTGGGAATTAGGTGGAGGCTTTGAAGTGTGCCTTGTCACTAGCTGCTTTGGCACGAATCTGGAGCAATGAAGGTGTTACTGAGGATAACAGGTCTTACAGTGATCTTATGGGAGAACTCAATTCAATTCGTTGTATAATGTATTGGTTATTGAGGAATGACTGGATAATAGGCGACTGAGAGAGATTGAAACCCGGAATTACATAATTGTATTAGCTCTTTATCTTTGTCATTTATGTGACGTGTATCCTGTCATGAATTAGGTTGAGTACAACACTGGATGAAGTTGGTGTATACCCCATTCCGGCATTGCTTTACCTAGTCAAGAATCTGCTTCAGGTTGGTTGCAGTAGTATGTTGTCTTTTTGCATCAGTAAGTTAGGTCTTCTTATTTCTTGAAGTTTGATTGCATCTACCGCTCATTTGTATGTGTCAGTATTATATCTTCGCATATGTGGATGCTCCGGGTTATCAAATACTGAAGAACCTGAACATTATCAGTACGGGTGTTTTATACAGAATCATACTAAAGAGAAAGTAAGTAAATATGGACTAAGCTAAGCTGCCTATTTGTGTGCTACTATATACTGTTGGGTGAAGATTAAAGCAAACTATTCTTATGAACTTTTGTTTCTACTCTACCTTTTGCAGGTTAAGTGAGATTCAATGGGCTGCTTTCATTATACTATGTGCAGGGTGCACTACTGCACAACTGAACCCAAAGTAAGTGTAATCAGTATTATATCTTTCCATTGCATTATCTGATTAAATTTATGCTGACCTCAAAAAGTCCTAGCATATGATTGATCCATAGTGCTCGACACCAGATGTTGATGATAGCGAGTTAACTGTATTGAATCAATGGAGGAACTCAACTCATTAATATCATGTACATTATTCTAGGTTAAAAACTTAAACTCATCAGTATTTAGATTCCTCAGTTATGTATGGAAATCAGAGGGCAGTGAACATTGTTCACCACTTTTTAATTGGTAGCTTTTATAAATTTCTGTATGTGTTCAACAAGCTGGTTAAAATGGAATTCTTGTTGGCAGATCTGATAGTGTTCTCCAAACTCCATTACAAGGTTGGGTGATGGCCATTGTGAGTTCTCAACATTTTTAGACTCTTGATCTAAATTTTTCTTTTGTTATTTTCCCCCTTTTTATTTGCAATGTTTGTTAGTGTAACTGTTAGTCATTTGCAGGTAATGGCACTTTTAAGTGGTTTTGCTGGAGTATACACCGAGGTGAATTTCTTTAAAGCTTGTTCTCCACTTCATGTTTAAAGAATCAAAACTTATTTTCACATCATACTTACTGTTATCAAAATTCGGGGTTTAGATGAGTCTTTATTGGCATTGAGAACACTGTGGTTGACAATATGCAGCGCCAATAAATTGTGGGTTCTTTGATTGCTCTGGAAAAAAAAAATTATGTTAAAATCTTCTGTATGATATTGGCAGGCCATTATTAAAAAGCGCCCTTCAAGGAATATAAATGTGCAGAACTTCTGGTTGTACGTATTTGGAATGGCCTTCAATGCTGTTGCTATAGTGATTCAAGATTTTGATGCAGTGATGAACAAGTAATTTAAACCCTTTTCTCCATTTCTGATTTTTCTATTTTTTTTGGGTCTATCACTTTAGTAATTATTTCTGCCTTTATTTTTAGAAGATCCTGCCTCCAAAAATGCGTTTTCTGCCTACTAGCTACTGAAAACTATTCCCCTGTATTCCAATTATATTTATAAGTTATTATTCTATATTCAGGGGATTCTTCCATGGATACTCATTTATTACAGTTCTAATGATTCTCAACCATGCACTCAGGTACATTTGTATCCTCTTTGGCTCATCAGTTTATCAATAGCTTTTTGCTTGTTACACATATTCTCTATCATTTTCCTACTGTGGCTCTATTCGATTGCTTACGTTGGCTTCGTTTGCAGTGGCATTGCTGTGTCTATGGTTATGAAGTATGCTGATAATATTGTGAAGGTAAGACATGGAATTACAGCTTTGATTTTGGTGAGGCATTCACTAATGTACTTTTACATGCATCTCTATAATGTTCTACAATCATGCCTTGGCATACTATTACAACATTCTTTCTTTAATTTGATTTACTTAATGTGATATTTGGGGTGTTTTGGTAGAATGAATTCATAATTTCTTCATTCCTCAGATAAAATCTTGATCGGTTGTAGCAACTTCCATACATATCTTTGGCCATGTTAAGCAAGAAAAGGGGGGGGGCGGTGGGGGGGTTAGCAGGGATGCTTGTCTTTTTATTTTCTGTTGGACTACTTGTGGCTTGCCAAGTGTTAATCATATATATATATATTTATTTATTTTTTTTGGTTATTAAAATTAATAATGTTTGTTGGAATCACACTTCTCACATCTCTAGGTCTTTTAGGAAGTTCCAATCTTAAATTTAGCTGTGTTCTGCAGGTATATTCTACATCGGTAGCAATGCTTCTTACAGCAGTTGTGTCTGTGTTTCTATTTGGCTTTCATCTATCCCTTGCCTTTTTCCTTGGCTCAACGTAAGTTTCCTCTGCTCACATGAAATATCTACTTTCTATGGGTAAATTAAGTGTCCTAGAGACCTCCATTCAGTTTTGTCATGTAGCATAATCAACTTGTCAAAGATATTGACAATTTGTTATACTATGAGAAGCTGTTTGTGGTTTGACTCAGATTTTAAAAAACATCACTTTATCTCAAAATTTCTCAATTCGCCACATTAAGACATAGATAAAGGGAAATAGCTTTTTGGCCATTTTGAGAGATACAATGGTTGATCCATGCTTCATTTCTTGTTTCCAGCGTTGTCTCGGTTGCGGTTTATCTGCATTCAATTGGGAAGGTGCAAAGATAGTGATGACTTCATTTTGTCATCTCCGCCCACTTCTTCAGTCAGTGTAAAGGCGTATGTTACTTGTATATTTTTTGCCTTGTTCTATTCAAATGTTCCGTAGATATCTTGAATACTGATTAAAAATCAGATTAGATGACAGGGAATATACTCTTCTCCTGTAATTTGTGTTCAATTCATTCAATATTAAATGAGTTCAAGGTTCTAGTTTCTGATAGTTGCTTCAAGTCTTTTTCTACGTGGAATGTTGATTGAAGAAATGAGCATCTGTCGTCAGATATAGCAGAGTATAGAGATACAAAGCAAATTGCAATCATGCAGCTCACATCAGAGCAACAAACTGATTTAACCATGGAGGATAGGAGGAAATTATTGAATCTCTAGGATTGGCAGGTCAAGCAAATTATATCATTGAATAAAAAGAGCGTTGCAAGAAGATCTTCAATCTACTTATGTTTTGGTGAAAACCATATTTATGAAAACTATATTTGTGGTTTGCATATCAATCTAGGAGGTGACCCAAGAGTGATCTGATCTCTCTGAAATCAAAGCTTTTAATCGCTTTTGGCAGCTAGGCTGAAACTAAGGCTGAAACTTACCATCAATACAATCAAAATGTACAAATGGTTGGATTGTATCTCGAATTTTCCTAGTTTGGAACTTACCTACGAAACTCAAATTTTCATCAATCATGGACTGTTTGGAATTTTCAATGTGACTTTTTATGAACAGCAACAGATGCACTACTGTAGGACTGTGATAATTCTAAGTAAAGCCGAACAAATCTCCTTAGTCATGACTAAACTTTAAGTTTGAGCTTGGACAAAATTAGAGAATGGTTTATAATAATCAGGACATATAACCACCCCCCCCCCCCCCCCCCCCCAAAAAAAAAAAAAGTAAGGGCGGCTAGCAACTCTAACCCATGTATGTGAAATCATATTTGTTTGAAGCTTATGCTTAAACAAATGAGCATGCTTGGGACAAAAGCCTGTCCAAAAGAACCAACCGTAAAGACTTAGTATTGTAGAAAACAATTCAACCACTTCACTTGAAAGCAACCTCATGATCAAATCAAAACACTATATAAGACCCACTCCATCCCCTCCCTCTCACATTCATCCATCTCTTCCTCTCTTTTACCTCTCTTATTCTCTATTGTTGATCACCAATGGCTTTCTCTAAGATGTCCCTTCTGGTCTTCCTTGTGCCTCTCTTTCTGGGCTCTTCTCTGGCTCACGAGTTTTCGATCGTGGGTTATTCGCCTGAGGACCTGACTTGCATGGACAAGTTCATCATGCTCTTCGAATCGTGGATATCGAAACATAGCAAGATTTACCAAACCATGGAAGAGAAGCTGCATAGGTTTGAGATATTCAGAGACAATGTGAAGCACATTGATGAAAGGAACAAGAACCTTGATGTTGATAGCTACTGGCTTGGGGTGAATGAGTTTGCAGACCTGAGCCATGAAGAGTTCAAGAGCAAGTACTTGGGGCTAAAACCCGAATCCACAAGAAGGAGAGAGTCCACCGGAGACTTCAGTTATAGAGATTTTGATGTCGAAGCATTGCCCAAATCCGTGGACTGGAGAAAGAAAGGAGCTGTAACTCCTGTCAAGAACCAAGGTTCATGTGGTATGTGCCGAATTCTCTCTCTCTCTCTCTCTCTCTCTCTCTCTCTCTCTCTCTCTCTCTCTCTCTCTCCATTTGTAATATGTATTTATGTATTTATATCATATAGTAATGAGCAAAGATGACAATCTGCAGGTAGCTGTTGGGCATTTTCTACTGTTGCTGCTGTTGAGGGCATAAACCAGATTGTCACAGGAAACCTAACTTCCCTGTCTGAACAGCAACTGATAGATTGTGATAGATCATTCAACAATGGCTGCAATGGGGGCTTGATGGATTATGCATTTCAGTTTATAATGTCCAGTGGTGGGCTTAACAAGGAAGATGATTACCCATATCTTATGGAGGAAGGCAATTGTGAGAAAAAGAAGGTAAGTACTGCTAATTGGGGTGCAATGCATTATAATGCTTTTGCTTCTTTGATCAAATTTAGCTGTCATCAGATCATGGCTGTTCTTATAGTTGCATTTGATTTTGCAATCTTCAGGGAGCTTCAGAGGTGGTGACTATAAACGGTTATCAAGACGTGCCTGAAAATAACGAAGAAGCTCTCCTTAAGGCACTGGCTAATCAGCCTCTTAGCATAGCTATTGACGCCTCTGGCAGAGATTTCCAGTTCTATAGTGGGGTGAGCTTTTTTTTTTTTTTTTTTTTTGGGTTCTTTTTTCAGAACACAAAACCTATTCATGCACAGTTTAATGCCTAAAACACATTAGTTAACCCTAACTGTATGGATTGTTGGTTTTTCAGGGAGTCTTCAACGGGCGTTGCGGGACTGAGCTTGATCATGGTGTAGCAGCCGTTGGATATGGTTCTCAAAAGGGGTTAGATTACATCATTGTGAGGAACTCATGGGGACCAAAGTGGGGTGAGAAGGGCTACGTAAGGATGAAGAGGAACACAGGAAAGCCAGAAGGACTCTGTGGCATCAACAAGATGGCTTCATATCCCACCAAAAAGAAATGATCTATTAACATGCATCTCCTTTGGTAAACAAAACCTTTGTTTTTTCTTTTTTCTTCGGTGTTGTACTTCCACAAATGATGGATTTTATTTGTGTACCATTACCCTTCAAGTTTATTAATAAAATTGCTAAGAAAGTTATGACAAAAAGACTACAACTGAACTGAGCGCACTACTCTATATCAAAATCTAACTCTTGTATGACTTTGTGAAAAGACTATCATTTTCCATTTGCAGGTAGAAACATCCCAGAGCATACAAGAAGAATTTTTCAATTTTACTTTTTAATTTAACAGTAGTAATACAGACAAGAAAAAAGAGAAAATATAAAGAGAAGTGAAGAAAAGAAAAAAAACCATTTGTATTGTTTCTCTTCTCCCCCTCACTCTTTCTTCTATCAAAGCCGAACACAAAAATATCATCAAGGGAATTCAATAAGGAATTAAATTTCTTATTTCTAATCGAAATTAGACTAGAGACGGGTTTAGTGTGAACAGACCTGCACAACATGCACCCAAAAACACATGTATGGGAGATTAATCTAAACCACGTGTAACAGTAGACACGTTTATTTATCAGGAGGCTGAATTTCAAAGTCTTAAATATTTAAAGCTCTTGCAGTAGCTAAGATCTAATACTTCATGTACTCTGAATGACTTAGAATAAATTCGATTAAGAGTACAGACAAGACAAGAATCAACATTATCAACTCTACAAAACTTCATTGTATTTGAAGACGCAATCATAAAGCCTTCCTCCTAGAAACTGGGCAACCTCGGGATGTTTCACCTGTGATAAAGAAAGGGGAGAAGCAAACAGAAGTTGCACAAAGTTAATATTATGCACAAAGGATGCTCAACTAAACTAATCAGTATAGAAGCAACAGAAAATTCTAGTGGAAGCATTACCATCCCAATCTTGAGGGAATCACACTTAAATTGCGCATAAAGATTTGTCTCTATCCCACGACCCTGTCAAAAGCAATATAAGTTATATTAAAATGACATCATCCCAAGACATTCTACACATCCACTAGACTTTTACCCACGACTATACCACTTTTAACATCCATTTCTACTCAATTTATATGGAGTCCATTTTATACACACTTCAATATATGCACGTAACTAGCCTTCAAATAAAGCAACCAGTTCAATAATTCAATTAAGACTCAATACTAGTAAGAATCCAAGTAAGTTTCTGTGTTGGTTTTTACCATTCCTTCCATAATAACTAGGTCTGCATCACTCGCCAGGTAGGCAATCTCTTGTGACACGCTTGAAAGATCAATAACCTGCAAGGAATTTAGAAACCAAAAAGGTTAATGTTATACAACTGTAACCATATTCATAATCGTGAAACGGAATGCATCAATTCTATCGGACAACAAACAAGAGCTTCCATTCCCTTACCGGCATATCATTACCAGAATTGGCAATGAAAAGATTTGAAGTATCAACACCCTTGAGCTTCCCCTCATTGTCCTTCAACTGGTAAAATGCCACTTATAATATTAGTATCATCCAAGATTTTGAAAAAAAGTTATTCTAAAATTTTATATTACCTTTGATATAATCTCAATCAGTTCAGGGTAAGTTATGTCATTGATAGAAGGCAAGTCATTAGCTGCCAACACAACCTGCATAAAAGAAGGAGATAAACATGTGCAAATAGGCTTAACAAGGCAACTCATTCAAAAATCGAGCATGAAAGCAATTGAAAGAAATTTGGAAAACGAAAAGACACCAGAACTCAGAATACTCATTCCATGCCTGGTTTAATGGGCACAGAGTCAGCTTAACTTTAGAAATGCATACTAAAGAATACATATATAGTTTTCTTAGAAAGAGAAACGATGCTAGAAAACTTCTGGGATTTCCACCATAAGAACCATTCAACAGAAGAAACAAGATCTGACTGCAAACCTGTGTCCCACGCCGGAGTAACTCTCTTGCAAATGGCAAAATTCCCAAAATAATATCCGCACCAGAATTGTCAACAAATATAACAGCCTGTGAACACCAAAACATAAAAAGGACAATTGGTTAATACATATAAAGCATATATAATGGCATAACTTCTTTCAGTGAGATCTATAACATACACATGGAACTTGCCTTTTTCCAAGATTTCTTGCTCCATTTCAATTTGAAAGCGTCCAAGTCATCGATAACCCAGGGTCGAGGGACAAGGTTTTGGCAACTAGCTAAAAAGGACATACCATCCTTTGAGAAAACTTCTGCGAGCTTCAAGAACATAAAAACAAGTAAATGTCAAGCAGTTGCCACTGAAAGAAGTTGTATAGATGAAGTATTGCTTTAATATTAACAAGTAGTTGTGTAACAAAAACCATTTTGTCATGCATATCCTAAGAATAAGTATGATGTATGTAAAAATTTGATGTGACCAAATTCAAGTAGTGGGGAGTGAAGGCTTTTAGTCAGGTATCTAATACTTACTAGTTCTACAACAATAAGAAAATTGCATACCTGTGCAGAACCAAGATCAAATATGTTTCCAGCAAATATCCCTCTAACGAGATTCTCTAGGCGCTTTCCTTCATCTTCAATAGCATCACTTAAATCCACTACATTCTCAAACAGGGATATGGCCTTTGCATTCTCTTCATCCTGAGGTGTTTGATCAGTATTTGGAACTCTCTGTCAATTAATTATTGACAAAATGCATTGGAAAAGTTTTGTATAACAGTTAGCAAGCACTCACCTTGACTTTCTTAAATATATCCTTGAACCCCAACTCCCTAAGGACTTGCTCACGAAGTCTGCAAAGAAGCTAGATTCCCCCAAAAAAAAAAAAAAGCAGAATGTTCCATGGTAAGAAGATGACGATGATATCACAACTGCAACAAAAACTAGTAACCAAACAAATTTTGAGCTTACAATGCAATCTGGTGGGCCACCATGACTCTCAGGGTCCTTCTTCAAGTCCTCAAGTATCCCAGAGTACCTTTCAGTAAAAAACACAAACACATTACATACATTTCCAAAAACGAACCTCATAACCAATCAATAAACTCATCACAAAACAATCACTAACCTTTGAGCAAATTTTTCAGCTCTAGCCGGAGCATCGTCAACAGCATCGGTCTCAGCTCGCTTCCTGCCCCCAAAAAACCAACCAAACCCATTAACACGAAAAAGAAGAAGAAATTAGGGTTCATCATGGAGCTGAGGAAGATGGAGATTACTTGAAGGAAGGGATGGAGTTGAGGAAGAGGTCGATCCATGCCAGCTCAGTCGGGGTTGCCTTGCGAGGATTGTCGGAGGGAAACCTGAAGGGGATGGTGCAGGCTCTGTAGTTCGATTCGATCGGCGTCGTCAGCAATGGAAATGCCACCATTTCTGATGCGCTCTCCATCTTCTTCTTTTCTTCTTCTTCTTCTCTCTCTCTCAAAATTTCCGACTTTGTTTCTTCTTCTTCCTTCGCCTTACTAATACACACACACAGGACAGAGCAAGCAAGTGGACAAAACCCACAATGCGTGTGGGAAAATGAACTCGAGGATATAATAAATTATTCTTCTAATATTCTTTTTACTTTTTGAGCCCATTTCCTCATATACGAGGCACGTGTGCGGCCCTGATTCAATTACTATGTATGCGTTGATTATCTAGATTTTATTGGTAAGACTGATGTGACGTAATGCTTTTTTATTTTTTTTTATTTTTTTATTTTGGGTCAATTTATTTTTTTTTATTTCTTCCAAATAACCAGTATCATTTTCCTGTTTTGGTGTTTTTACGAAGATACCCCTTTCTTTTTATGGGGGAATATTGGAATTTTATTCAACCAACAGAGGATGGCCATCATGAAGAATACCTTCTACTCCAAAATTCATGATGCTTGAGTGTATATCTAAACACTTCTTTTTGTTCACAAATATACTCAACACTTCCACTTTTTTTAATGATCCATGTTAGAAGTCTCGGCATGAATTGAACTATTTCAATTAAATTTATGTCTCGATCGCTGTTTGATGAACTTATAAATTGAACAACAGTCCAATATATTGTGTCTTATAAGTCACGTCTAGAAGAGTGATATTCATAGTCCAAGCCAAACCAAATTATATCTTTGTTAAAATATCTAAAAGAAAAATGTCTATTGCAACTTCCATGGTCCTTGCTAGCACAGATAAGAGAAAGATAATTAGTCACTGAAACAGAAAAGAAAAACTCTAAATTCTTCATGGAAGTAGTGCAGTGTTCCTGAGACAGCATTGAAGTCCAAACATCAAATTTCAAGTGGAAATTAACTATTAGGATCTCCCAAATCCACCAAACAAAGTGGCAAGCAACTAAGTACATGGAGGTGGGATTTGGGTGCCACTGAATTTAGCTTTGACATTGCTGCAACTTGAAGTAGCTTGTTTCTCCCCAGATGACAGGTCCAAGTGAACATCTTCAAGGTAAATATTCTGGCATGGGATCCCTTTGCTGCATTCAAGAGCCACTGCCACCTCCGACGATGATGTCCCTCTTATGTTCTTGAAGTATATGTCACTCAGCTTCACTCTGGATGGTGCCTGCAAAATTTTATAAAAATTCAATAAGAGAGTATATAATATGATCAGGATGGCATTTTGTTCAACCTAATAAAACTCAAACCAGAAATGAAGCACTTTTACTACATGCCTGGAAAATTTGGTTACCTTAGAAGTGCAGGATGTGAATGGACAATACAATTGATCGATTATGATCGGATTGGTCACGTTATTCATGACAATGTTTTCGAATGTCATGTTCGTGGCTGCACTGTTGCCGGGAGAGTTTGCCCATGTCTTGATCCTAATGCCGTTGGTGGTACCTGTCATGGTGCAGTCTTTCACTACAAGTCCACTAACATCTCTTTCGTCTGGATATTTTCCTAGACTTCCCACACTACGATTTAAAAAAAAATTGCAAACATGTACCCGAAAATACGTGTTAATCAGGCTAAGTAAGCTTCATACATAAGTAAGTACTATTTCATTAAATTGAAAGTACCTGATGCCATGGCCAGGTCCACAAGTGATGCTTGTTATGGTGATCTGAGAATTTCCTTGTCCAACCGAGATGCAGTCATCACCGGTAGCAATATGCGACAGAGAGAAGTAGACACTAGAGCTTCGTTCGATGTGGATGCCATCGGTGTTAGGACTTGTTTCGGGGGCTGAAATCTTGAGCCTGCTACCTTTGAAGTTGTGACATTCTACAAGAGCTATGTGAAAGAACTTGCTGTTCACTGAAGTTAAGCCTCGGATGACAGTCTTATTCATTGCCACAAATTTCAAACTCTGAGAAGGAGAAATTGATTTCCAATTAGCTACAAAAAATGATGTACAATTTAAGAACAGAAAGAGAAAGCTATGGAGCAGACAGTTGGAAGAAGCTTGCAGTTGGAGTCTGTGGGGCACTTGTTGTGAGGCCAGGCTCGAGCACCTCGGCCATCAAAGGTTCCACCTCCGGTCAAGGTTAGCCCCTCCATCCACCCAAATTCGAGCCAACTACCACCAAATCCATACTTGCGCAGGTCCGTTGTAGCCTTCAAATAACCCTGCAATGCAAGCAATTTATTTCTCAAAGCTGTCAGCAAATGTCTTGATAGTTGATGCTATAATGTAAAAAATGTAGCAGATGGAAATCATAAAAACAAGTCTTGCCTTCACGCGAATCGTCAGAGACGAAACGTTTAGGCAGGGGCCTGAGAATTTAAGAGGGCCAATTATGTATGTCCCTTTCGGTATCGTAATGTGTGCCCTACCTGTAGACTGGCATGCCTCCTTCCATGCTGCCATGAAGGCCTGAAATTACAAGCAACAGTTGTATCTCCTTGTCAAAATAGAGCTAAAACTACAAATGTCTACAGCAAACAAATTCACATGATGCGAAAGAGCTGATCAAAAGAAAACTAAAAACAGGGAACTGAGATCCAACATTGCTGTCATCAGTTCGACCGTCCGCTCGGGCGCCGAAGCTCATCACGTCAAAAACAGCAGAGTTCTTAGCCCTGTGATGCAGGCTTCTTCCTTCTGCTTTCATCCCTTTGCCAAAAACACCTCCAACCCAAAACATGGAAAGCACAAAGATCAATCTGACGTCCAAGAACTCAAGGCTCATATTGCCCATGTTGGAACGGTTGTTATCTTCCAGCCTCTGCTAATTACAGTTCTGAGTGTGAGTGTGGTGATCTTATTCGAATATTTCAAAAGCAGTTACAGAGACAGACCAAAAGCAGTTGATCACAGACTTCATGGACAAAAATACGCACAAAAAAAAAAAATTTTAATTTAAAATATGAACGTGTATAAGTCTGGCAAAGAAAGAGAGCCCACATCGTGGGAAACTCCACAAAAACTTCCCACCAACTCCATCAATCCGATAACCCCCATAACCTCCACCCGCGTATCCTCTCTCAGTAGCTTTCTCTCTCCCCGTCCTCTCTGTATCTCAAGAACTCTCAGAGAATAAACACTACAGGGTATAGCCGAGCGGCTATACTATTGTTGACACGTGGCAAACTGGCTGTATTACTCGGATTTTTTAATATTAAAAACTATATAGCTGAGCATTATTAAAAACGAGTATAGCCGGCCGGCTATACTATTTTTGACAGGTGGCGAAATGGGCCATAGGAGCCATGCGGTCTTTTTATTTATTTTTATAAATAGTATAGCCGGGCGGCTATACTCGGCTTTTTAATAATAAAAACTGTAGTATAGCCGCACGGCTATACGATTTTTGATACGTGGCGAAATAAGCGCAGGCGCCAGCAGATCTTTTTTAATTTTATAAATAGTATAGCCTCCCGGCTATACTCTGGTATAGCCGTCCGGCTATTCTATTTTGGCACGTGGCAAAATGGCGCAGCCGCTAGGCGGGTCTTTTTTTATTTTATAAATAGTATAGCCGCGCGGCTATACTATTTTTGACAAGTGACGAAATGGGCTCTAGGTGTCAGGCGGATTTTTTTATTTTGTTTTGTAAATAGTATATCCGGCAAGGTTTTTTCCTGACTTTTTTACAAAATAGTATACCCGCCCGGCTGAATGTCACTCTCAGTCTGGATGCTTCTCATATGTGCTTTGAACCTCTGTACTTCCTCTTCAGCAGCTAAAATATCCTGCCTCAAATCAACAGAGTAGCTGCCACTGCCAGTCTATGATTGTCTCCTGTCAGTTGTTTTGTCTCTGCTGCTTGATATGCAATTTTATTTTCCAGTAGTTCAGGACGTGGTAGTGCCTCAAATGGTCGGTGACCAGGAGGCAGCCCTAACCCAGGCAAAGGACCATGCCGCATCATACCTGGAGATTGAATGGGACGTCCCTCAAAAGACGATGGAATTTTTCGTCTCCCAGACATCCTTGTCTAATAATCCCTATGGCCATAACAAAGTTCAATGGTGATTCACTGAGCCCTGAAGGTAGCTGCCTTAGTGAAAACAAAAAAAACAAAAAATTCGAAGTAACCCGAAGCTTTCAAAGATTATAAAACCAGTTACTGGTGATAAATACAAATATGTTATTACACAAGTTAATTGAACAATCCGTTTGCGTGACACCCATTTTCCCTAAAGATAAATTAACTCGGCAGCCTGACAAGAGAAACAAGAGTGATCTCAAGAACAAACCAACAATGGATGAAGTAGCAAACAGATAAACAATCTGTACACACTATTGATCAAATACTAGAATAGACCAGAGCTCCGTCGCCAATTAATGAGAAAGCATTACAGATACTCTCTTCTTAGTTTCAACGAATCCACTCAGCCGAACTCAATAGAGCCTCAATTCCAACTTCATAGTAATCATAATTTATGTGCTGATATATCAAATTTTCTTTGACTTTTACTAGACACTCTCCCACACCAATCCTGCGCCGGAATACAGGAGGACGATAGGGAGTGCGATTAACACTCCCCTTAACAGTGACATCCGTGGGTTACCACATTATAGCGCCCACCATATAACCTGTTCATAATTAATCTGCAGGTTAACAGAAACCAAATTTCCTAAATAGAAAAGTGTACTTCACTGTTGGGTAGGTAGGAATCACAAGAAATAAGAGAAGAAATGAAGAACCTCTACCCTATCAATGGAAAAAGGCCCACAATGTATCACATTTCTTGCACCTTATGCTAAAATTTACAGTCTCTCATCTATCGAAAACCAGACAATGCAAAGAAGATAACAACATTCATACACAGTTCTGATCAAATTTCATGCAAAACCCCAACATAAAATTGCCCAACACCCCTTTTGAGAAGATATATTTCATTCCCAATGTAAATATTAACAATTCAATTTCAACCCCATTTTACAATTTAATAGTAGAATCTTTAACGGGTAGATAAATCAATCATAGCGTACAAATTATATGCAACGAGTGGCATCAAATTCATAAATTGATACCCAAACTCAGAAGAGAAGAGAGAGGAATGAAAGGTACTTACGAGACCCTGTGGAGAAAATCTGGCAAAACTTGGATGATAGGGGGATGATTTGCTGGCGATGGTACAGAGCAGAGAAGGGTGCAGAAAATGCGAGAAAGCTGACGGATTGTTTTTGAAACTGGGTTATGGCGTTACGCGATGGCCTTATGAGTTCTGACGCCTGTGGGTGTGCGCCTGACCTCAACGTCCTGGGCTTCTCTCAATGATTACGACAGCAACTCGCATCCCCGATAATAAAAAATAAAAAAAATAAAAAAAATTCTACATCGGGTCATCAATTTCTATTTTTATTTATTTTCTAAATGGTATAGCCGGGCGGCTATACTGGGATTTTCTATATTAAACACGGTATAGCCGGTCGGCTTTACTATTTTTACATGTGGCGGAATGTGCCCAGCGGTCCTTTTTTAATAGTATAGCCGAGCGGGTATACTTGGTTTTATATTAAAAATAGTATAGCCGCGCGGCTATCCTATTTTTGACACGTGGCGAAATTGGTTCAAGGCACCAGCGGGTCTTTTGTTAAATTTTATAAATAGTATAGCCGGGCGGCCATACTCAGATTTTTTAATATTAAAATGGTATAGCCGCGCGGTTATACTATTTTCGACACGTGGCAGAACTGAGCTAGGCAACAGCCGGGTTTTTTTAATTTTATAAATAGTATAGCCGGGCGGATTTTTATTAAAAATATATAAAAATAGTATAGCCGCGCGGCTCTACTATTTTGGACAACGTGGCGAAATGGCGCTAGGCACGAGGTGGATCGTCTTTTTTTATTTTATACAAGGATTTTTAATATTTAAAAACGTATAGCCGCGCGGCTGTACTAATTTTTACACGTGGCGAAATGGCTCTAGGCACCAGAGGGGACTTTTTAATTTTATAAATAGTATAGCCGGGCGGCTATACTCGGATATTTTATATTAAAATAGTATAGCCGCCCGGCTATACCATTTGACACGTGGAGACCGGCATGCCTCCTTTCATACTGCCATGAAGGCCTGAAATTACGAACACCAGTTGTATCTCCTTGTCAAAATAGGGCAAAATGACTACAAATGCCTACAGCGAACAAATTCACATTATGGGAAAGAGCTGATCAAGAGAAAACTAAAATCAGGGCACTGAGATCCAAGTTCCACCGTCCGCTCGGGCGCCGAAGCTCATCACGTAGAAAACAGCTGAGTTCTTAGCCCTGTGTGATGCAGGCTTCTTCCTTCTGCTTTCATCCCTCTTCCGAAAAAATCTCCAACACAAAACATGGAAAGCATAAAGATGAATCTGACGTCCCACCAAACCAACTCCATTAATCCGATAACCTCCATAACTTCCACCCGTGTATCCTCTCCTCTCTCAGTTGCTTTCTCTCTCCCCTTCCTCTCTGTATATAATCTCTCTCAAGAACTCTCAGAGAATAATATTGTGGTTCAGTTTCGTAATCAAAGAGCTTTGTCAAATTGTCAATCATTTTTGCAGCCTCAATTTGTTTATTTTTTGCTGATATTTGCGTCCATAAAAGAAACAGAGTCTGGACTCTTCTCAGAAAAAAATAAAAATTCAGACTCTTTATCACAGAATATGTTACCCTGAAGATTTTATTTTTATGTATTGTTACTATGTTATATATTTATATGTCAACATTTGGTTGCTTTTGAGTTCTTCATAATTGGCATATAACTTGGTATCAACATTTGGTTACTCTTTTCAGCTTTTAATTTATGTGTTTTCAGTTTATTCTTTTGGCTAATTTTTTTTCTTTGGTTTTTCTAACGGTTTTCGCTCAGATTTAAACATTTGGGACAATCTTGCATTTCTTGTTGTATTTGTTGTAATTAGTTTAACCAAACGAAACCATAATGAAGAAGAGAGAATTGAAAAAGAAGAGGGAAGAATTAAAATGAAAAACATAAGATGAAGAGCACTAGAGAATAAGAAGAATATAAAAACATGAAGAACAGAAGAAACTGAAAAACATAAGAATTCATTAAAACGTTAATGTTGTACCCAAAAAAAGTTTATAACTTTACTAGAAGTGTGCACAAAATGTCATGAGGATGGTGATGGTGTGCAGAGCATAGTTGTGTGAGGGACATGATTATTGACATGTCATTGGAATGAAATGATTGTGGTTTGTGATAATTTCGTTCATTTGATATTTAATAACTACCAATTGCTAGTTTGAATTCATATGTTTTTGTTTGGTAAGTTCTATGTTCTTGTGACCTTATTATATTATCTGAACACAATTATAGAATGCAATGAAATGTTGGAGGAAACTAATTTATTTGTTATCTCTCACATTGGTCATTTTATTCGAAGATCCAAAAGAGTACATTTTAATATTGAAGTGAAGAAATTGCTTTCAGAATATGCTACTTCCAATGTATTGGCACATAAGTTCTTGAATGCACTCAAGGTTATTGACATGAAGGTCAGAAGAGTCAGAAGAACAAGAATCTTTCAAGAAATATGTCCGACTCACCAGCCCGTTACCCGACTCCATCGATACCCTGTAAAACCTAATGCTCATGGATCTAAGCTCTAATGGTCCACTTCCCATGTGGATTAGGAGCTTAATATCACTACAAACTTTGATCCTCAAAGGGAATCCAATGGGCCAATGGAAATATAAAACATGTTTAATGTGTAGTAGGAAGCATAACAACAAATCAAAGAAATAGAGTAATTTTAGAGATGTGAAGCGTCAATGCTAAACCCTAAATCTACATACTTGAGAACTACTTTCAATTTTTTAGTGGAACGTAACTGAATATTAGGTTAAATTTTGATCATCTATAACTCTTTTAGATTTTTTGTTGAAACTCACCAAAATTTCCTATTGCGTTCAGTAGTAGTCTATTTCAAAAGTCTTTCATTTCTGAAGCAATTGTATAAGAACGAGCTTTAGTCTACATCTGTGGTACGGCCTCATCGGCCTTATCAATAGTTAAAATTCAAATTCTTTATAAATCCATCAAATTATAGTCTTCAACTCTCAGATATTCATGGACCAAATGAAGATGGTCGAGTTTCAGTTTTAAAAATTATATGCTAAGATTTTAACACATTTCAGTTTAAAAAATGGATGTGCTACTTTAACGCTTGGCTGACCCATCCGCAACGCAAGGAGAAGTTTGACTCTTTAAAAAAGTAATCACTAATGTACAATATTGCTTAGTTACAAAACTCAACTCTCAATATTGCTTAATCCATTTTCGCAGAAAGAACTTATACCAAAAGGTTAAATAATTTCCTTCAAGCCACATTTGATTGAATGATATGAAATGACAAGACTTGGGGCATTTGTTGCAATAAGATGCAAGGACATCCAGAAGTATTTAGCTTCTTTCTTCAGCCTTCCTATTTCTAATGGCTCATTTCTTTGCCTTCGCAAACCTAAGACACCGGTATTTTTCACCGCTTACGGTGATTTCAAGAGCTCCATCTTGGTTATCTTGATTCGAAGCAGTTCCCATTAGAACGCTTTTCTCTTTCTCAAGGTTTTCCTTCTCTATTTTCAGCCTTGCTTCTTGCCTGGCAATCTCTGCCTGAAACAGAACAATGTTCATGAAGCTAAAACAGAAAACAGAAGTGCATCAGCACCTCCAACGGAACTTAAATGTTTGATAAATTAGCAATTGCAAGCAAATATTTTCAAAAATAAACGTGATTACAGGCCACACAGCTCTTCTGAATTTCCTATGAAGCAGTCTAGACTAGTAATAAACACACAACAAACTACGCAGCAAAGCAGAGAAAAACTTATGGTCCTGAGAAAACTGCATCTAGCTTCTATTGATATTTTTAACACCCACATAGCATTTAATTCAGATATTAACAAGGGAAGTTGCTGGCTGGGCATTGTTAAAAAGCAACTTGATCATGAAGAGTGAAAAGAACTGAGCTTGATGTGAACTTGGCAAGGTTGCATTCAACAATAAAACGATTTCATAACTGTAGACAATTGGGCATATTTATCATTGCTTAACTACGCAAAGTAACACCAATTTGAACTTCAAATTTGGTGCCTCTGCATCTCTGCAACAACAAGAAATTGAAATCCAATTGGGTTCTTAAATCAAACAACAAAGAAACAAAATTGATAATCTAAACAAACAAAACAGAGATGCCCATGATGAAAAAATTAAATTCAAACCAGAAAATAGGATTGCACTAGAGGTGTTTGGCAGAAAGTCTGAATGAAAAAAATTAAAGAACCTAATCGAATAAGTGGTAGAAAAAAGAACCTCGCGGCGAGAGAGCTCAGCTTTCCAAGCAGCTTCGCGCTCGGCGACTTCGCGTTCGCGCTCTTCGATGTAGCTCTGCATCTCTCTCTCCTTCATGATTCTGTCTTGGATATCGGCATCCAAAGCTTCTTTGAGCTCCTGGACGAACTTGTCCACCACAATTTTGATTCTCAGAGACATCTCCAACCTCAGAAACGCGCGAATCCGATTTCTAAACCCTAATTCGCTCACTGAGTCATCGACGCGGTTGCTGCCGGTCCGGCCGTGGGCGGCGATTGGCGAAGAAGAAGACAAACGGATTTGGAACTTCTTCTTTTGCTTTGCTGACACGTCTCTCTATTTTGGTTGTGACTACGAGGACTCTTTCCCACTGCCCCTCCCTCGCAGCTTAAACGGTGCGTATCTTTTAAAGTGGCCGAAACGCTGCGTTTCTATTATAATAGGCTTGGTGTGTGTTTGAGTCATTTTGAAGTATTTTCAGCCTTTTTATTTCTTTGTTATCTATATTTAAAGGCATATATATATAAGAATTTAAATTATTAATTAAATGAGGATAATATGATAAATTCATATTTTTTTATATTAAAAATAAAATCAGATAATTTGTCTTATTTTTATAGAATACAACTACACCTTATCTTTTTTTATTCTAAAATAAAATAAAATAAATATAAAAAGTAAGTGTAAAAGCAATAACAGAAGAGGAGGAAATTGAACGAAAGAGTCGAGATGTGGGAATAAATGTTATTAATCATTCGAGTTATAAGTTTCTTGCTTTTTAGGGTTTTAGTTTGGAGCCTTTTTGTGTGGAACATTTTAGCAACACTATATTACTAGAAATACATAAAATTTCATGCGAGTTCAGGCAACTTGGGATCAAGATAATTTTATAATACTAAAATCTGGACTTTTTAGAACATTAAGATTGACGTATAATGAGAGAGTTAAGGCAGAATGTGACTAAAATTGTGTTGTGTCTTTCATTTTAGTTAAGTGGAAATTAAGTATGCGTATTCCAGTGCCATCATTAGCAACCTTTGAGAAGGTTGAGAACCTTTGCACTTTGTCACGATTACAAAGAGTATAATATTGGTTGATCCACTACCCAAAAGAACACGTTTACCTGGCAAATGCCAATTAGCAATGCGCCTTCCCTCTCAATATGTTCTTCTCAAAAATGAGAGCCATTCCCATCTCCAAGTTGAAATGCAAAGCATGGCCCTCATTTTTACTGTCACGTTCTTGCTCTCACATGGCTAACGTGGCAGAACCACCGCCGTCCACTCTGGTTGATGAGTTCACAAAGTTTTGCTACCAGAGAGACTTACCCAGAGCAATGACAGCTATGGAAGCCATGCAAAGGCGTGGAATTTGGGCCGACTCACTCGTCTACTCGGAGCTCGTCAAGTGCTGCTTGGCTCGTCGAGCTGTTCAACAGGGCAAGCTTGTCCACAAGCACGTTTTCTCAAATGGGTACCGGCCCAAGACCTTTTTAACTAACATATTCATCAACATGTACGTGAAATTTGGTCTCCTGGAGGAAGCACAGTCATTGTTCGACGAAATGCCTGAGAGAAACGTTGTTTCCTGGACGACGATGATATCGGCTTACTCTAATGCCAAGCTAAACCACAAGGCCTTGGAGTCTTTGGTTTTGATGCTTAGAGAAGATGTGATGCCTAATAGCTTCACCTACTCATCGGTTTTGAGAGCTTGCGATGGGTTATGGTATCTCAAGCAGCTTCATTGTAGTATTATTAGAGTAGGGTTAGAATCTGACGTTTTTGTTCGGAGTGCTCTCATTGACGTTTACTCGAAATTGGGTGAGTTGCATAATGCACTAGGCGTTTTCAATGAGATGGTGACTGGAGATTTGGTTGTTTGGAACTCTATCATTGGAGCTTTTGCTCAGAACAGCGATGGTGATGAGGCTCTGAACCTTTTCAAGAGGATGAAGGGGGCTGGTTTTGCAGCTGAAGAGGCCACATTAACGAGTGTTCTGAGAGCTTGCACGGTGTTAGCGCTTTTAGAATTGGGCAGACAAGTTCATGTTCATGCAGTAAAGTATGGTCAAGATCTAATTCTGAACAATGCCCTTCTTGATATGTATTGTAAATGTGGGAGCTTGGAAGATGCAAACTCTGTTTTTACCAGGATGGTGGAGAAGGATGTGATCTCTTGGAGCACCATGATTGCAGGGTTAGCACAAAATGGTTTCAGCCAAGAGGCATTGAGATTGTTTGAGCAGATGAAAATTTCGGGGACGAAGCCAAACTACATCACAATTCTTGGGGTTCTATTTGCTTGTAGTCATGCTGGCCTTTTAGAAGATGGGTGGTACTACTTCCAGAATATGAAGCAGCTTTTCGGTATTGATCCAGGAAGAGAGCACTATGGTTGTGTAATTGATCTTCTTGGAAGGGCTGGGAAGGTAGATGAGGCAGCAAGGTTAATTCAAGAAATGGAATGTGAACCAGATGCAGTGACATGGAGGACTTTGCTCGGTGCATGCAGGGTTCACCGCAACGTGGATTTAGCTGCATATGCTGCCAAGCAAGTTCTTAAAATGGACCCTGATGATGCCGGAACCTACATACTAT
The DNA here is from genome assembly GCF_000346465.2 of Prunus persica. NCBI lineage: Eukaryota > Viridiplantae > Streptophyta > Magnoliopsida > Rosales > Rosaceae > Prunus > Prunus persica. The sequence continues at coordinate 18,165,212 of NC_034016.1, forward strand.
TGTCCAACATATATGCCAATTCTCAAAGATGGGAAGATGTTGCAGAAGTTAGGAAGAGCATGAGAGCTAGAGGAGTTACTAAAGAACCAGGGTGCAGTTGGATTGAAGTGGACAAACAGATTCATGCTTTTATTATGGGAGATGACTCACATCCACAAATAGATGAGATCAATAGACAGCTGAGCCTGTTGGTTGATAGACTAATGGGAATGGGATACGTTCCAGACACGAATTTTGTTTTGCAAGATCTTGAGGGAGAACAGAGGGAAGTTTCGCTTCTATCCCACAGCGAGAAATTGGCAATTGTTTTTGGTATAATGAGCTTGTCAAAGGGGAGGACTGTTAGGATAAGGAAAAACCTGAGGATCTGTGGAGACTGTCATATATTTGCAAAACTTGTAGCAAAGATGGAGGAGAGAGTTATTGTGATAAGAGATCCCATCCGGTACCATCATTTTCAAGATGGGGTATGCTCTTGTGGGGATTATTGGTAGAAGAAGATGATGATGAGGTTCATAAGCCGGACCTGAGTTTTCGCATGCCTGAGGAGAATAGATACTCATTTAAGATGAAAATAAAGTTCTAAACTTTTTTCTATATGCATTTTTCTGGCTTCAAGATAGTATTCAGGTAGATGCGTGGGTCTACATATGACTCGAAGTCATACACCAGAGAATGATAGTATCAATAAGATTTATTTTGAGAGAAAAAAGAATAAGGAAAAGAAGAAGATGGCACATTTTCTCGTTGTGAATTTGAAGAAATATGTGTGCTTGTGCGAAAAATGTGAAATTAATTAGTATTCCTTCAATAAGTATGTAAAAAGAATAATTTTTGTTAATTGTAATGAATTATTTGTTTATAATCTTAAATGAATCAGAATTGGGTTAGGATTTTATAAGAATTTGGCTCCTAATAAATAGTAAGAAAGAAGAGGGAGAGAATTTGAAAATGTTTTTATGTCTATGACTTCAGTGAATAGTACACTGTGATGAAATTGTCCCGGAACAAAAATAGAATCTTTTCTTCTACACTTTTCTCTTCCAAGATATTCAAATCATTGAGTAACTGTGTGATGATCTGTGTAATAATCTCAATGATGGTCCCTCCATCCAAAAAATTTGATGTTTGATGTAACCCTTTCCTTTGCCTATTGTTTGTCTCCACGTTTGAGTGAAGGTTGAAGGAAGGCCCAAAGTTTGGATGCACGAACCCTCGTTTTTTTTTTTTTATTTGCACTCGCAGTGTTTCTTAAAGTCCTTGTTCAGTTTGGACACTAGAAAAAGTGCTTGCACAGAAATGCCTTATTTTATGCCTCCTTAGTTGAGAAATTATTGCAAATTTATGTTGGACTTTGTTTTCCCATCAAAACTGTTTACATGTCTCATGTAACAACACTTTGTTTAATTGTGGACAAAACCATGATACATGATTGAAGAAGAAGAAAAGGATTGTTCCTTCAAAAGTGGTGTCGCATTTGAGGCTGTGGTAAGCCATGTGCATAAGTTTTCCTCGTGATTTTAAGTGTAGTTTTCGGTAATTGAATATTTTTTTCAAAATTATTGATTTACTTGTAGAATCCAATGCCTAACTCTGTTAATGGTTTTGCAGACTAAAATTGCCCCTTCATTTGTCCTGTTTTTTTAACATTCAGAAGAGAATATGAAGAGGCTCATCTTGAGTGGAAAAGACATTAAAGACTTGAATTTCTCTTTGTAAAGGATTTTGTATACTGTCTTGGTATGATGATATCTCTATTTTCTTTATCCTATTAGTTACCTCATACTCTTCTACCAAATCATTCTATATATAGAGTCGAATTAGTTTCCTCCAATATTTTACATCATCCCATAATTGTTTCGAGATATTCGACTCAAAAAAAATTGTTTTGAGATAATATAATAAGATGATGGGAACATAAAACCTATACACAAGAACGCACTAGCTCAAACCAGCAATTTGTAGTTCCTAGATATGTTATGTCAAATAGACGAGATAAGCACAAGGCACAATCATTCTAATGGCATGTCAGTTATCATGTCCCTCATACAAATCTGCTCTACATCATCGCCATCACCATCCTCACGACATTTTGCATATATCTGAAGAAAAGTTTTAAACCTTTTTTGGGTGCAATGCAACATTAAAGTAAAGAAACTAATTTTATATTTTTAAAATTAAAAAATAAAGCAAGACAACCATTTCGTCGGGAGAAACCTAACCGTCAAATAGTTGCCGGCATAATCCTATACCGACGAAATTTCGTCGGCAGAAGTTTTAAAAATATATATATATATTTAGTATCTTTAGGTCAATATATATTTTTTTTTTGAAATTTCTTTTCAGTAATTAATTTAATTACTTTCATTAATAACTATTTTCTAACTATTATTTCTGTAGTGAATAATTAGTATTAAATATTTTAATTAACGTCATAAATGATGTTACTTAATAAAAATTGTATTTAGTTTTTAAATTTTTTGAATTTAACAAAATTCTTAAATACTAATTATTCACTAAGTAAACAATAATTAAAATAATGTAAAAAGAGAAATTCATCTTATGGTATTTATATAGTATAGCCGAGTGGCTGTTTTAAAATAAATAAATAAATAAATAGGGCTGCCTAGGCGCTGTGCGGGTCCCTTTAAAGAAAATAAATAGTATAGTTGCGTGCCTATACTCTTCAAATATCTAATGGGTGCCTTTTTGTTCTTTAAATTTTTTCTCCCTAATTGTCCTTCGTTGATAAAACTAGTCTAGAGCATTATCCGTTACGTTTAGGCCATTACCAAGGCATAGCTATTGTCCCCTTTAGATTTTTTACTTTTTCAGAGTTATTACTCGTATAAAAAATTTGGCATTTTCCCATTTAATACTCGTATTATACACGAACGTATGGTTTTTTCAATAATACTTCCGTTTTTTGTATACGTCTTAAAGACTCAGTATAATAAAAGAAAACGTATAATACACATATTATACACGTATGCAAGTATTTTAATGATTATTTAATATCAAAGAACCAAAAAAAAAAAGTCCATAAAATAATTCAAAACAATTAGTTACTATTTACCAAGTAAGTTACGAAATCAGTAAAATATCTAAATATTCACTAAAAAAATAATAATTGAAACATAATTACTAATTAAAGTAATTAAAAAAGGCTAAGGTATTACTTAATTACATGTATTAAATTAAAGAAATTGGCCAAAAAACAAAAATAAAGAAACTAATTTTATATTTAAAATTTTAAAAAATAAATTTTTATTAAAAAAAACAAACAAACAAACAAACAACACAAGTACAACTATACAAGAAACTTATTATTAATGCAAAACCCAAACTACTAAAATGAATTAGTTTCCTCCAATATTTTACTACATCCCATATTTATTTATTTATTTTTGTTAAGGAGGAAAACTTTTATTAATTCCAGATAATCAATACAAAATAATAATAGCCCGGAGTTGACTATCCGAAGTCGAGCAACATAATCAACCCCGTGAAGAACATGAAAGTCAAAACATAAGAGATGGCTGCCTGAACCAATTCATGATGGACTTTAAAAAGAAACTAACCATAATAAAACTCCAACCGCTGCAACTCTTCAGAGACCCACAATAGAAGTAAAATATAAGATGATTGTCTAAAAAATGATCCTCACAATCAACATCACGAAACAGAAAGAAGATGATTGGTCAAAACTAAATCAGAGTGAAAATACTAAGGAAATTACCCAAACAAGCAAAAAAATATTCAGTCACGCACTGTAATGGAGTCAAGAACACGTATATGATGAATATTAACAACACTCAGGGGCCAATAAAAAGTGGTACTTTCTGTTGGAAGTTTAAATGAAATTCAAGGACATTCGTACCGCATTAGTAGAAAGAAGAAAGAGTGAGATCTTTAAGTGTGAAAGTCTCACACTTAGTAAATGGAAGTTGAGCCAAGTAGAAACCAATTGGGCTTCAAAATCAATTTGGCACTTTCAGGTTTATTTAAATCAAACAGACAAAGTTCGCCAGATTCTAAGTCCTAGGCTTAATGCTAAGGCTTAAAATACAGATAGTTGAATCATGGAATGTAGTCACCTGCAGAACTTCAAGCACCGAGAAATTTTGCATCCAAATAGTGTTATGCATAACCATTTCAACACTGTCAATAACCTTATGTTATATTTCTACTGCTACTGCATCCTCCAAATAGTTATCCATATGAGATTATATGGATAATACCATTGTAAAAACGAATTAGTTTCCTCCAATATTTTACTACATCCAATATTCATTTTGAGATAATATAATAAGATCATCGCAACATAAAACCTATACACAACAACGTATTAACTCAAACCACAATTACTAGTTACTAGTTATTAAATATCAAATACACGAGATAAACACAAGCCACAGTCATTCTAATGGCATGTCAATTATCATGTCCCTCATACAAATGTCCTCTACATCATCGCCATCACCATCTTCATGTTCTTCCATTCTTCTTCTCCTGTTTATCTTCTTCCTTTTTATTCTTCCGCTCTTCTTCTTCTCTTGTGTTCTTCATCTTCTTCTTCGATCCTTCTTCTTCTCTGATGTTTTTCATTTTAATTCTTCCGTTCTTCTGTTCTTATTCATTTTCTTTTGCTTTTTCCATTCTTGCTTCTTTTCATTTTGCCATTTGTAATGCAGCTGAGAGCTGACCCATCATCCTCTGCCTCTGGCTTGTGACTCACCTATGAGTCTATAACATCAGTAAAAATAAGAATACTATTATCTTGTTGGAATTTGCCTCGAAGTTCTTGTGGTCACTTAGCATTTTTCATTGCCAAGATTTGATCAGAGTTATTTGAATAGTGGAACCAGAAATAAAATAAAAGCAGACTTTATAGACAGTAGAATAGGAATACATGTGTTTCTTGTCCAAATTAATGAATGGAAATTCATTTGTTTCAGAGATTTTATAAACGTTCTTGTTCTTTTTTGTTTCCTGCCACTGGATTTCATACCAACACCACCTTGAGATGATGAATAACAATTATCTTAATTTGAAGACCATATAATGAAATTAAAAAAAAAATTCGTGGAGAAAGAATGGATATCATTGAATTGGGTTGGGAACATCCGAGTAACCAAATTGGTATAATTTTTTATTTTTTCGGGATGAAATGACAAATTATCGGAGAAAAAAAAATTGGAATACCATGAGGGATTAACCAATATATCTCCCTAAAACCATGTTTATATCTATGGAAAATAAAATAAAATCCTGTGCGTTGTTTGGTGAAGCTCATGCTTGCTTCCGCCTTATTGTTACATTATACAGACGGTATCGGGACATTTCTCATCTCCCATTATATTACAACAATGCAAAAACACAAGGCACCTCTCTTGAGAAAAAAGGAACGAGGCAAGCCGCTATTCCAGAATTACAACTCATCTCTGGACCCTGCGCTTCTTCCATGATCAACATAAGATGCATAAGCCTTGATAATAGATTCGTAAATCTCGATTCCTTTCAAGTATTCGTCTTTGTTTAGAAACTGCAAGGTGAAAAAGAAAAATAGCATGGTCATATTATGCAATTTCAGTCTAGCTTATAAATTGAAACAGCAGAAAGATTAAATTCACAGACACCAAGGATGCAAATGCAAACAGAAGAATCAAAATATCAACTCGGCCATTCACCTCATTGTGGTCGTGAAGGAGAATAGGAGTGTTAGCCATAGGAGAGAATCCGATTGCTGGCAAACCCAGTTGCCGGAAGTAGCGAGCGTCTGTTGAAGCAGGGAAAATCTCTGGCTTACCAAGTTTCCCGTCAGCTTTTTTGACAGCTTCTTCTAGAAGGCCCCACCAGGGGTTTGAACTGTCAGTTGCGGTAAGGATTGGCCTCCCTGAGTCGTCAAGCACAGAAACCTTCTGCTTGAACTGCCCACGCTACAAAGATAAGTAGAGAAACTGGCATGTATTTTAACTACTCATTTTTCATTATATGCGTGAAAATGCACAAGCTTTCAAAACTTGAAATAATAGGTCTTCGGTAATTATACTTCCCACAGATGCAATGCACCTGAGCTTAGGGCAAATTTAACAGGACAACGAATCATAAACGATTCAAAAACCAGAAAATGCTAGGCAACAACTATTGATGACAAATACTGGCAATGAACAACAATACTGGTGCATTTATACATTTGTAGGGAAGGAGGAAAGCTCTATGCATTATCTGATCAAGGATGGGAGGCTATGAATCACTTATCTTTTCACAACATAGCTTTCTTCAGTCAGTTTTAGATTTTAGTGCACTGCAACCATGGATGTACCCTTATATCGGTTTCTTAGTACTGTCTATTTGTTAATGTATTTAAACTTCAATAGAAGTAGTACTGATTTGAAGTGTTTTTCATTCTGACTTACCACGTATTACTTAAGATTATACTTTTATTTTCTCAAGTATTCAATAATCTTATACTTCATAAGATAAAATCAATGTACTAATTACCATAAATGTCATGTTCCTTGAAGAAGGGGCCCATTCTTCAGCTATCCGTCTCTCCAAGGACTCCTGATCAGCAGTTGGTGGGACCCTAATATCAAAGCCTGCTTCCGCTTCAGATGGCTGCAAATTCATGACAAAACCCTGGCAGAGAAAAAGGGAGAGCATTTATCATAAGACATTTTAGTACAATAACTGGATTAAGGAGGAAAAGAATAGGTCCCCATATGATCCCAAGTTATACTGCAGAAGATAAATTCATTGCTAACTTTAGCAAGAATGTTTCTCAGCACTTTCCAAATGAAGCGAGGCATATGATTTTTTTTCAACAGTTTTATATCTGAGGTGATAATGTAACACCTCCCACTAAACAAGATTATTATTTACTCTGTATAAGATTAAGTTCTCAAACTTAATTTGATCCAAGTAAAAAACAACAAATTCTATTGCACTAACAACTCCAATCGCCAACAACATCACATCATGAAAAAAGAAGAAGAAAAAAGAGCACCAGAGCGAGTGAACTTACAGTCGGAGTCGGAGTGCCAGCCTTCAAAAACACCATATTGACTGAGACGACCTCTCCTTCAGCCTTCAAACCTGCCTTCACCAAGTCAAACTGCGAAGCCCGGAACCGCCTCACACTCTCAATGCTTTTGAAGAGATTCTCCGTGGCAGTGTTGTCATAGAGCTTGGCCCCATGACCAGGAGCCCCAGTAGCCTTGATGACCAGCCACATGGGACACCTCTCCGCATAGAACGTCCTGTAATTCTCAGTCGGCGAGGCCAACCCTTTATTTTAAGAACACCCAATTACCCAAACAACACAATCATTAGAAAACAGCAAAGCACTAGCAAGCAAATACTTGAAATTCACAAGTGGAGCCAATTACCCAAATGATACAGAAATGATAGAATAGCAGACTAAAATCAAATACTTGAAAACCACTAGTAGACCCAGCTTACCCAAATGACAAAATCACAAGCAAGTACCAAACCAATAACAGATACTTGAAAATTCACTAGCAGACCCAGCTACCCAAATGACAAAATCACAAGCAAATAGCAACACAACAAATACTTGAAAATCACTAGCAAAAAAAAAACAAACCATAACAAATTACTCAAAAAGCACCAGCATACCAAGTTACCCAAATCATACAATAAGCAAACCAATAACAAAAACTTATAAAAGCACTTATTTTAGTAACAGTGACTTCAAAAGCATAATTCCTGACTAGAAGCAGAAGCTCTGATCAGCTCACCTTCATCAAGCACAATGCCCACATTCAAGCCCTTGAAAACATCAGATTCAGCAAACTTCTCAGCACCAGCGTGACCCCCAATCTCCTCATCAGGGACAAACGACAAGTAAACAGACCTTTTGGGCTCAAACCCAGAAGCCTTGAGCCGCCTAATAGCCTCCAGATACTGAATCCCAACGCACTTCATGTCCTGGGACCCCCTGGCGTAAATGTCGCCGTTCGAATCCAGGTGGGCCGAGAAAGGGGGGTGTGTCCACTTGTCGTGCTCGGCCGGAACGACGTCGGTGTGAGAGTTGAGAAGGACGGAGGAGAGAGAAGGATCGGAGCCGGGCCATTTGAGGAGGACGAGAGGCTTGCCAGGGACGAACTCGAGAGTCTGCGACTCGAGGGAGAGGGAAGCGGCCTCGGAGAGGATGAAATCTGCTGCTTCGCGGTACAGGGGCTTAGGCTGCGCCGTGTTGATCTGAAGGTAGCGCTGGAACCTCGAGATTATCTCTGATTCTTTTGCTGCTGATTTTGATGAGAGCAAGAGCAGAGAGATTATGCAGAGATGAAAACTCAGCTCCATTTTTTGGGTGTTTTGTTTCAGTGGCCGAGTGAGTGAGAGTTTTTGAGACAAGGAATTCTAGGAGGAAACGAAATGTTTGCTGACTTGTGGCTGGTTGCGTGGGAAGCTATTGGCGGGGCCAACCGGCCAAATACATGAAACCTCCAAACTATAGGTTCATTAAAAGATAAGTCCCCCAAATGCCACTTCAGTATTTGTGGCATTTGTGTAACGGAAGAGGTAAATTATAGGATTTTTGAAAATTTAACTATGTACTCGTAGGTATAAACTTAAAAATAATCTTATAATTTAGAAGTTTTATGTAGTTTATCCAAATTTATATATGACCAAAAAACATAGGTCCAAAAATTATAAAAATTTTAACTTTTTTATATTTGCATGGTGTGTCAACCTAAGTTTGTATACTAAAATTTTATGAAAGTGTGTTGAAATAAAGGATTTTAAAAACAAAAGTAAAAGAAAGGAAGTTTAATAACAATTATTTTCCAGGTTTTTTTGTGTAAATTTGATTTTAGATTTTAGTTGGTACGTCTCGAAAGAAAGATTTCAGTGCTGAATTATGATGCAATTTATCACATTTCTTTCATAAAGATAACAACATTGTTTTGGTAGTTAATTTCTTATGAGATATTGAATTTCATGTGTCAACAAGTGTTATTCCACGCGAATATCATAAGGGCTTAAATTTATGATAACTTGGAAACACACCAAAGACCTGGGCCAATTCAACTAACACGTCTCAATTGGTCAACAAATTTAGTTGACACATGTATTTTACCTATTTCAAATTCAAAATTTAGATTGTTATAAATCATTTGGGATTAATTATCCTTCATTTCAAATAGAGTCACCTAGTTAGTGTACTTTCCCATTATTCCTTAGCCAAAAAAAAAAAAAAAGAAAGAAAGAAAGAAAAACCTAATTTCCAAATACATATCCACCCCAAAATCAAGGACTCTTCAAAAGTTTACCATAATAAGACATCCATGATGTCACAAAATCCCCAAAAAGTTGAAAAAAGTTGATCCACTTCACACACACCAATCTTTAAAGTTTATCATATTCATGAATTCATTAAAATTCATTAAAAAATTCAATCAATAAAAAATTCAATTACCATATAATCTCACTTAACTCTATCTTCCTCTACAAGAGACCACCGCACCGCTTCTAAAGCTGAGCAGACTCTGCCGAGTCGGTCATTCTCGTAATTTCCACCAACTTGGATGGCAAGCCACTAACCCCCTTTCAAAACCTCTCCCCAAAACCCCCTCCAAAATCTCCACCCATTTCCCTTCCCCCAAATCCCTACACTCAAGCTCTTTCTTCTTCCTCCTCACTCTCCCTATTTTTTTTCCGATTTTTTTTCCCAAAACCGAAAAAAAAAAAAAAAAAAAAAACACAGAGACAAAGACAAAAACCTGAAAATCAAACGTTAAACACGCGACGTAGCAACAACAATGGAAGACTACATGAGAGGCTGTACGAGGAAGCTGGCGCTCTGGTACACGCGGACGTTCAAGCCCATTATGACCCACGACGAGCTCGAGCCCATCATGGCCACCTTCGGCTTCGTCGGCCTGCCACCGGCGGCCTCCGCCAAGGAGTACGTCTTCTCCGCCGCTGTCGGCCGCCGGAACAAGTGGGTCCGGGCGGTGGAACCGCCGTTTCCGAGGCCGAGGCTGCCGTACCCGAGAATCGACGGGCTTCATATTTACACGTATCGGGCGTTTATCGACGCCGTTAACTTTTACCTTGAGATGTGTAACATTTCCGATCTCTTCCATGTAAGGTAAGGTTTCTTTGTTTACTGTTCCCGATTTTGGTGTATTTTATTTTATTTTTGCCTTGTTTTCCGCTGTGGTACTTGGCTTTCGATTTTTTGCTGGGTTTGTTTATGTTTTTGTGCACTGTGTGATGATACGTTTTGCCATGTTGCTAGTTATGATTTGACTTTAGAAATATATATTATATTTGTTTTGGGCGTAGTAGCTGGATTTACACTCGAGTTCATGTGTTCGAATTCTCACTCTTAATATTGAGTTTATGAACAAAATGAAAAAGAGTTCAAGCTGAGGAATGTTAATAGCGAGTTGTAATAGCATATTGGTATGGAACATAAACATGTGGCATTTTTGACCAAGTCCCTCTAAAAATAGGGGAAGAATATGTAGTTAATTTAACTTCAAATTGTATATGAATTGTTGACATACATACACAACTGCAGTCTTTAATTCAAATAATCATATTGGTCCAATTAATGTTATTAGGGTGCAACTAGGTTGCACCAATCCGTGTTGTACTATCTCAACTAATCATGTATTGTATCATCGTTTTAATAGAGGCAAGACTCGCGTAAATAAGAAGAAGATGATACAACGCATGTTTAGTGGAGATTATTCACACAAAAAATTATTAATTAATAATCATATTGACCTAATTAATCGGATGCTCGTGTTTCAAAGTGATATGACACACCCAACCCAACCCACATTGAAAGAAAATATGATACTGTTAATAATCTCTTTTTGGTTTGTTTGTTGGTTTTTTCTTTCTTTAGCGTGAAGTTTGAAACATCTGTGCTTGGCATCTACTGAGATTTCTGGAAAATAGGGTAGAAAAGTAATTTACAATTGAATAGTTTAATAAAGGTCAGAAATAAAATGCAAAATGCCACGCAGATTGCAAATTTAATTAATCTTCACGAAGTCTGTATATGATGATGTATCCATCAGCTTTGTTGATGCATCTTTACAGACTTTACTGGCATAAAATGTAAGCTAATATATTATATGTTTTCTTTTAATCTGCAGAATATTAGATTTCCATTGTGGATTTGGATGGATTTTAACGTAATAATGACCGTTTGATTCTACTTTGTTTGTGCCTTATACAATGCAGAGGTATGCCGCTCCATGATCTCAGTCGAATTAGTGACAGAAACCGAAAGTGGCGGAAAATGGAAGAAGATGACAGTGTGTTTGTTTACAGAGAAGGAACACTGGATCAAGCTACATTCAATCTTTATCACCCTGCTAGTAAGAGCATCAGCAACAATCCCAATAGCAGCGGCAGCGGCGGTCACAATTCGATCCTTATTCGGGATAAGGGAAGCAATACCCCTGCCAGCTGCATTGTTCCTTTGAAAGATATCATAGTATGAGAGTGATACTCATCAAGGTTGTAACTTGGAAGAATATAAGCAACAAAAACCTCACACAATTATCTTCATTTTATAAACCCAAAATTTTGCTTTCCCCATCCACTCTTCCTTTCATGTGTGTGTGAGTGCGAATGTGTGCTCGCCAAATTTTAGTTTAAAGAATGTTCAAATCAACTAGCTCTTGATTCATACTTCTTTCCGCAACCAAGTTTGAGGAAGAGTCTAACTTCAACCATCTCGTGAAGTAAATGTCCACTTCAATTATAAACTCCTTTTGCGTGTGTGTCGGCCATTTCACATTTTAGTGTGAGTAATTTTATGGACCTTGGACATCCAAAAATTCTCTGGACTAGAGATATTTTGTGGTTCCTTGGTGTTGAAGTCCAGAAGAGTTGGGCTTTGGCTTAGCAAATGAGGATGCAGGCACTTTAGCCCATTTTATTTGTTGGGTATCGATATCTCTTGTTTACAGTCGTCTCCCTTCTCAAAAGATGTGCCAAAATAAATAAATAAACGCAAGTTCATTCTAAAAGTAATTTGTGTATAGACAAAAAATGTGCACAAATACAAACCATTGGAATTAACAGTGAGATAGCGCCAACAGAGTGGAAAAAAAGACTTGATTTTCAGGTTTGAATTCTTAAGGCATTTTGATAATACGTGTGTGTGAGAAATTTCATTTTTCTTGTAATTTAGATTATCTTTTGTATTTGAAAAAACACACACAGTGAGATATCATATATTATACATGACTCATAAAAATATATATTTTTGCAAGAATCATGGTCCGATAAACCCTTTCATCTCAACTAGAAAATAAATATAAATGATCTTTGGAATTAGTTTTTATTTCTTTTTAATTATTTATTTCAAGGCTTTCCGTATCTCTGTCTGCCATCAATACAAAGCCTCAAATCCCCTCCATCTTGAATGAAGCCAAATGCAGGCGCCAAAGCCCCTTTTTGAGTCTCCATTCCCCGCGAAAAAGAAAGAAAGGAAATTAAAGCTTCCATCTTTTCCATGGTGTATAGGGTCCAAGGCCTAAAGACCAATACACCCTTCATCTTGGCCTCGCAGAATGTGCCCCCAGTGTGAACTCTGGACACCATTGTAGGCTATTTGTCAAAATGTTCAATCTTTTCTCATAGAGTTTCTTTGTTTCTAGTCCAGCAATTAACCACAACAAGCCTTACTTCATCTCAGCAAGGAGATTGAGGTAATTTAGGCACAGAAAAAGGAGAGCTTTCTACACCCTTCTTCAACCCAGTTTGCATCAAAAGGATAAAAAGAAAAAGGAACTCATTTCAAGTACAAACCACACTTCTCATAGATAGGCCTCATCATCTCAAATGGGAGGAACCCTTCAAGCTACACTTCTCTACTTGGTTCTCTACTTGGTTCTTTTGCATGTATGCAGGTGCAGCAACATTGTTGTTTCGCAAGATGAAGAATGGAAGACTGCTACTGCAACATATTCCAAAGAAACAGATGGGTCTATTATTACTGGTACTCTTCTTGCTTCTGGTGCAAAAAAGTTGCAAACTTTTCTAGTTTTTTGACTGCATAAACATAATGTTGCTCCATATTTTACAGTTTTTCAAGGTCTTTTTGTTTTTTTGTTTGTTTATGTTGCAGAAGGTGCTTGTGGTTATGGGGACCTTCACAAGATTAGCTATGGCAAACACAGTGCTGGGTTGAGTGGCATTTTATTCAACAAAGGGAGTATATGTGGGGCTTGTTATGAGTTGAGATGTGTTGACCACATCTTGTGGTGCCTGTTAGGGAGCCCCTCTGTTACTCTCACTGCTACAGATTTCTGCCCTCCAAATTATGGGCTTTCAAAAGATTATGGTGGTTGGTGCAATTTCCCTAAAGAACACTTTGAGATGTCAGAGGCAGCATTCGCTGAAATTGCAAAGAGAAAAGCTGATATTGTGCCAGTTCAGTATAGGAGGTAATAGAAAATTCTTGTTTGATTTTTTTTGTTTTTTCCTTTGTTCTATTTTTGATATTTGGCACTAAGCAAAGATCTCTTTGGGATTTTTTTTTCTTGTGCAGGGTGAAGTGTGAGAGAAGTGGGGGGCTGAGATTCATGATGAGTGGAAGTTCTCACTTCTACCAAGTCTTGATTACAAATGTAGGTTCAGATGGGGAAATACTTGCTGTCAAGGTGAAGGGTTCGAGAACCGGTTGGATACCAATGGCCAGGAACTGGGGACAGAACTGGCAAAGCAATGTCAATCTTAAGGGGCAGCCTCTTTCCTTTGAGGTAACCATCAGTAGTGGAAGAACACTCACATCTTATAATGTTGCTCCAGCAAACTGGCAGTTTGGTCAGACATTTGAGGGGAAACAGTTCTAGCATGGGAAACGTGTAAGTTTGAACTTGAAATGCTCCGGCTATCAGATTATCATTTCTGAAATGTGGCTGTCTGATTGGAACCTCTAAGTCCTGATCTCATCAGTTTTGAAGATTTAAACAGAACTTGCACATTTACTCATGGTCATGTGTCCTTGTATCACTCCAATTTTTCTGCTATCCTACAAAGTTTGGGTTGTGGTCAAAAAGAAGAGAGAAAATTGTAGAAGAAAGTTGAAAAAAGGGGAATACGAGGTCCCAGTTTTGTTTCTTAATGATATGATGATTAGAAAGTGTAGTATTTGATGGAACATGTAATTATTTAAAATTAAAGTTATGCCACTACATCCTTCGTTGTATTCTGACTTTAATGGCTATATTTGCTTTATGTGTTTTTTGTCTTTGGAGAAAAAGAAGATACACATGTGAAAATGAAGATCATTCAGAAAGAAAAGGAAAATGAGCAGTAAAATGAAAGAAAATATGAGAAGGGCTGAGAAAATCTTAGAGAAAACATTCAGAGAGAAGTATGTTTCATTGAAGTTTGTGTTTATAAACTGAATTACATTGGTAACTCATCCTTATATGGTGAAGCTAGAGTCAGTTACATAATGCAAACACTTACAGACTGGTAATCAGCCTACATAAGTCCCATTTTCTCTTAGAGAAGTTAGTAAGACAAGTTTGTGATATCTGGCACTTCTGCCCACCTCAGCCATGGTCTTCGATACACTTGAAGGATTTCCAGATTGTGTTTGGGTGTTGTGCAGCTTCCTTTGATTTTGTTTGTTTGGTCACTTGTGCTCTGCTGCTGTTATCATAACAAATTCCCTTCCATTTGGCTAACAAAACTGTCCGGCATACGCATTCAAACAAGTGTGATGCAACACATATGTGCCCGACTGAAAGAGCTTCTCTTGCTCGAGTTGAGGAAGTACTTGCTTTAAAATGTAAACATCCAACATAGGCAGCTAAACCAATCGTACCACTTCTAGTGTGCACAATAAGAAATGATAACGTAGGACAATCCATTATACAGATCATAAAACTGAGCAGTCAAACACAGCTTTCAGTGATAATAGACTTGAGAGTTAAATGGGTATGTAAGAAAAATAGAGTTTAGAATGGTTATATCTAAGGGTGTATCATTCTATTCTACCGCAAAGTAACCACGATGCTTTGTCAAAATGACAAAGAACTCATAGGGCAATTGTAATCACATGGCAGATGCAGTCAATAGTATTTTATCCATTATGGTTAGAGTTTCATACATACTTCCTTACAGACAATATCATATGATCTAAATCCAGCAAGTCATCGATGGCTCACTTGACTGCCATTTCTTCATTCTCCTCTAAAAACTCCAGAGATTCACCATAATACTTTTGAGCATCCTGCCTCAAAATACCTGAAAGACCTGTCTCTCCCATGGATTCTAGACCATTAATGAGTATTCTAAAGGATGACCTATCTGGTTCACATCCCACCTCTTTCATCAAGTAAAAGCACTCCATTGCAAGTTTAGGGATTTTAAAACTTATCAATGTTGTCAATAGAGCATTAAAAGCCTCAAGTTCAGGGTGTAAATTTCTTTCTTTTTTCAAGCACAAGCAAAGAAGTTCAACTTGTTCAAACAATTCATTGCTAGCCATTACTTTAATCATATCAGCATAAAGTGAAACCTGCGGCCTATACCAGTGTTCTTTTCGAATATCTTCAAAGACCTGTAACGAGCAATGACAAGAACGCCAAATTGAAAACTGAATCAATCTTTATAATAAAACAAAAGAAAAGGGTGACAACCAAAATGAGATACCATGTAATTTAGCGGCAAATATTTATTAGGAGTCTGCGTAAACTGAAAACAGAAAGTAAAAGATAGCTTTTTTGCATCAAATTTATCAAATTGGAGAGAACCCAATTGAATTTTGAAGATAAATTCATGGAAAATCAAAATGAAAGCAAAAATGAATTAAAGTAAGACTGCAAGACCAAACCTTGAGGGCCAAGAAGCACTCATTTTGGCGGAGGAGGTCACGAAGGACAGCCATCATGTCGAGCTTCAGCAAGCGCCTGAACTTAGAACCGAACGCTTGGTCAAGAAAGCTCTGGTTCTTCTTGGCTCTCTTCAAGGCCTGTACGGTCTGTATGGCTTCGATGCTGAGGTGTCTCCCTTTCTGCAATGGTCTCGGGTTATTGCTTCTGTCTCTCATCGTCACTATCAGTTTCCATCTTTTGGGTCTCGAGAGCTGAAGAGATGAGGGCTGAGGCTCTGCGTTGAAGATTAAGTTTCTGGGCAGAGAGCTGAAGAGAGTGAGAGCTTGAGTTGCCGAAGAGGGTCTCATTTTCTGTTGCTCTCTCGCTGGCCAAACCAGTCACTTTGTTTTTTTTTTTTGGTCGAAAGGCCCAAACCAGTCTGTTCTGGGAAGAGGATGATGTACAGAGAGAAGTAGTGATATGTCGTTGCGGTTTGGCTGCCCATTTGGCAACACAACAATTTGAACGACATGTCGTTGGTGAAGCTAACGCTACAACTCAACTTTGGGCAAAGCCCAGTAATTCAGGGCTTAAAATCAGAGATGCTGGGTTTACTGTTTTACTGCTGCCACTGTATATATCCAGTTTACAGTTTTCACTTTTTCACCAGCTGGTTAATTAATTATTCCCATCGTTCTAGACTTGTATTAACATCTGCAATCAAATAAATTTATGTGCTAATTTTGAGATTGGTGGTGTATCAGTATCAGCTTCCTAATTGTTGGGTATGGCCTTCCATCAAGTACATTGCTCAATGGCTTCACAGTTTTTTGTTTTGCAACATTTTTTTATATTCAAATTGTGTAATTAGTGACAAAAGATGGTTGAGTTTATAAAATAATTGTATTTGGTGGTAACTGTTTTGTCAATTATGTGTAATGCATGGCTAATTAAAAGACATTGAAGTTCATGAGGAAAACCAAAGTAAGATAAGAATCACTTTTTTTTTGCCTTCCTCTTGTTATAAGGTGTATGGACCCAAAAATAAAAAAAAAAACTAATAAAGAACATTTAGCGTTGACATCCGAATTTTTTTGTTTTAGTACAAGTGATAGTCTAAATTAAGAGGAGGGAAAATTTTCATACGCACACAACTATGATGTTATAGGAATTCAAATTTGAGATAGGCAACATAACCATTTTCAACCAAGAAGCTTTTTATAACCATTAATTAAGCTAAATAGGGGATGTGAGTCCACCACATCACGAGTGACCATATGAACAAAATCACCGCTTGTTGATGGTTCTTCCAAGGGTGACTTTAAAACTATATAAACAACCTTATGCAATCCTCTCGTGTGAGGAAAGGTGGACAAGTATGGAGAGTAATTTTTGGAGTGCCAAAATCATGTTCTTTTATTTACAAATGTAGTTGTAAGGTTCTTTAAAAAGTTGTAAAGGTAATTGTAAATTTGAAAATGAGACGTGTAAGATCTATAATTTAGACTAATAACATATGAAACACATTGTTGCAATTTATCACATGCATAAAAAAAATTGTATCAATTTTCCACCTCAATTAAAATTTCGTTGTAACGTGTCACATGTAGCTTAACTTGGTCTATTTTTTCGTCCTAAAAATTATGCATATTTTATATGTGACCCTTTTAAAAGGTATTCTGAAACCCTCAATATCGAAAAATACATAAACATCAAAATAAAATGAAGGAAATTTTTAAATAAAAGGTACAAAAAGCAAACGAAAATATTCACACACTGAAAAAAATATTCAAGAAATATAACCATAATCCAAATGATGTAATCAAGGATTAGTGGATTGGTTTACTTTAATATGTTCACAAACACAAACACAAAGACAGAGAGAACAACGTAAGTGGCATAAGAATTTTCCGATAAGAACGCAATTGTCGGCGCACGCAGGTCCTCAGGCAACAACTAACCAAACCATACCAACAGCTGATGACAAAGTCACATATAAAACTATAAATATTAAATAAAATAAAAAAAACTCTCGTTTTCATCTCACCACTCTCTCTCATCTCTAATCTCGTACTGGAACGAAATGAGAGATCCCATCGTCACCGCGAATGTGTAACTCGCCGATCACCGTCGAGATCTCAAATCAATGTCCGCTTCCCAAACCCTAGGCGGCCCTTCCCGCGCCGGCCGCCTCCTGGGCCCGTCGCTCGACAAGATCGTAAAAAATGCTGCGTGGCGCAAGCACTCGCATTTGGTCGCCGCCTGCAAGTCCGCGCTCGACAAGCTCGACTCGATCTCCGACTCGTCCATCGTCGACCCAAAATCGCCGATCTCCGGCCTCTCCCTCGCCGACTCAGACTTCGTCCTCGGCCCCATCCTCCTCGCCCTCGACTCCGCCTACCCCAAGGTCGTCGAGCCCGCCGTCGACTGCGCCTTCAAGCTCTTCTCCGTCGGCCTCTTCCGCGGCGAGATCCACGGTTCCGATCAGAAATTTGTTCTCTTTAAGCTCGTCGAGTCGCTGTGTAAGTGCGCTGGGCTCGGCGAGGAGCCGATCGAGCTGGGCGTGCTCCGGACTCTGCTTGCCGCTGTGAGATCGCCGCGGGTTTTGATCAGGGGCGATTGTTTGGTGAATATTGTGAGGACTTGTTACAATGTGTACCTTGGGGGATTGAATGGGACCAATCAGATCTGTGCCAAGTCGGTTTTGGCTCAGATTATGGTGATTGTTTTCACCAGAGTGGAGGAGGATTCTTTGAATGTTAGCATTTCTAGGGTTTCGGTTAATGAATTGTTGGAATTCACCGATAAGAATTTGAACGAAGGGAGCTCCATTTTCTTCTGCCAGAATTTCATCAATGAGGTTATGGACGCGAACTATGTTGGTCCGGATGGTAACAAAACGGTGCCGTCTCCGAAGCCGAAATTGCAAAATGGCAATGCCGGTGGACGCGGTGAATCGGGTGGTGACGGAGATTCGAATGCTGATGGAGCTGAATCGGGTGATGGCGGTAGTAAGATTAGGGATGATGGGTATCTTTTGTTTAAGAATTTGTGCAAATTATCGATGAAATTCTCATCACAGGAGCACTCTGATGATCAGATTCTCTTGAGGGGTAAAGTTTTGTCATTGGAGCTTTTGAAGGTGGTCTTGGACAATGGGGGTCCATTTTGGCGCAACAATGAGAGGCAAGTGATTGTATGCTAATCGTAGCCACTTGCTTATGATTAGTGTTACTTTTACTTTGAAATCTTAGTAGAGCAGATGTTTGTTGTTTCTGTTTCTGTCATTTTGCTCTTTGGCATATTTCTGGCGACTGTCAGGGTAGTTTAAATTAGTGACCAAATGATGTTTAACCAGTTTATATACTAGGGCAGTTTAAATGCAGGCGCTTAAGCAATCATGAATGCTGCACTAAGTGTCTTTTTCTTCTTGTTAAGGACTTTTAATCTGAGACGCAGTCTTTTTCTTGTTACACTGTTTGTGATATATTGTTGTTATTAAAGTAGGCTTTCTTTTGCACCAAAGTTGATGCATCACTCCTGAGAATGCCAATACTTTTTGTGGCACAGGTTTCTCAATGCTATCAAGCAGTTCCTCTGCTTATCACTCTTAAAAAACAGTGCGTTGTCAGTCATGGCCATTTTCCAGCTTCAGTGTTCTATTTTCACGAGCTTGTTATCAAAATTCAGATCAGGGTTGAAAGCAGAAATTGGTATATTTTTTCCAATGCTCGTCTTACGCGTGCTCGAGAATGTTCTGCAGCCTAGTTTCTTGCAAAAAATGACAGTCCTCAATTTATTGGAGAAGATCTCTCAGGATTCACAGATTATCATTGACATTTTTGTCAACTATGACTGTGATGTGGATGCCCCGAACATCTTTGAAAGGTATTGCACTTGTCTGTTACATTGTTGCTTTCTGTGCCTCTGATTCCATCAGAACCAGCATTTTCTCTGGGCAATTCTTTATTTTCTGTTTTGGGATAGCTAGCATGTTTTAGTTTTCTTTCAAGTTTGAAGCTCACATAGTTTTAACCATATCTGAACAAAAAATCTTAAGCTTGAATTCTACCTAGGAGATAACAACATTTATCTCGAACTTTAAGGTTGCATAATTGGGGTGCTTTTGTTACTAATGAAACTGGCTGGACAAGCACTTCTGCGCTATGAAGCTATTAAATATCTTCAATACCTTTATTAGAGATTAGAGTGTAGGCAAAGGTTGAGTGTATGTGTAGCTAAAGGAGAGGAAAATTGTCTTCCAATCAGTCTCTTTACTTAAAAAAAAAAAAAAAAAATCTCTTTAGGTTCTTTCTGAGCTAGATTCAGAGCTACGACTTGGAAATTTCCCAATTACTGTATATTCTTTTTCAACCAAATTAGCAATATTGTCTATGAACTTCAATAATTTGTTTTCCTTTTAATCTATTTTTCCTGTACATGATACAATTTTTTTTTTGGGGGTGGGGGGTGGGGAAGCTGTTTTAATATATTAGAACCATTTGTAGCCAGCCATGTATAAAGCTGATCTGGATCCCTTTCTTATTTTAAATTAGAATATAGATTATTCTGTCCCATGTAGACGTTTGGAAAATATGACTACGTTCTTTTGCATTAAGACAATTGAGTGGTTGGTTTTGCCAAATGTCTTAGCTTAAACCCAGTTTTTCTGCCTTTGGGGCTATTTATACTTCATATAACAGAGCTTAGTACTTAAACCTCCCTCTCTCTCTCTCTCTCTCTGTGTAACACACACACCACACATGCATTTTTAACCTTTTATTTTCATTCCCTTTTAAGCGTTGTGTTTTTGTAAAATGTATTAAAACCCTTATAATTCCATCAGATATTTGCAGGATTGTCAATGGTCTTCTGAAAACAGCTCTAGGACCACCCTCTGGTTCAACAACAACACTGTCTCCAGTGCAGGATATCACTTTCCGGCATGAATCAGTAAAGTGCTTGGTTAGCATCATTAATTCAATGGGAGCTTGGATGGACCAACAGCTGAGTCTGGGAGACTCCTATCTACCAAAGACCAATGAGAGCGACACTTCAGCTGAGAAAATGGAGAATCAATTGACCTCAAATGGTGAAGAAGGAGCTGCTTTTGATAATGAATTACACCCAGAAGGAAATCCTGAAGTTTCAGATGCTGCAACTCTCGAGCAGCGTCGAGCTTATAAAATTGAACTTCAGGTTGAGCTCTGCTTTTCTTGTATAGCAACATAAAGTATCCACTCATTTAGAAATGCAGTATGAGTTTCATGGTAGTTTGTCCCATCGCTTGAGTTTTTTTGGCTAAATCACTTCCCCTCCCTTTTCCCCTTCTATTTCTTTGGTAATTTTTTTTCCGGACTCTCACCTTACCAAGAATAAGCATGGGTAGTAAAAGTTTTATTGTTTGAATGCAGAAAGGTATCTCGCTGTTTAATAGAAAGCCTTCCAAGGGCATTGAATTTCTTATAAGCACCAAAAAGATTGGTAGTTCTGCAGAAGATGTGGCGTCTTTCCTGAGGAACAACACTGCTGGCCTAAATGAAACCATGATTGGTGACTATTTGGGTGAAAGGGAGGAATTTCCTCTAAAAGTTATGCATGCTTATGTAGATTCCTTTAATTTCAAAGGGATGGATTTTGGCGAAGCAATAAGGTTTTTCCTGCGGGGCTTCAGGTTACCCGGAGAAGCACAGAAAATTGACCGCATCATGGAGAAGTTTGCTGAGCGCTATTGTAAATGCAGTCCAAATTCATTTACTAGTGCAGATACTGCATATGTCCTCGCATACTCTGTGATAATGCTCAATACAGACGCCCATAATAACATGGTGAAAGATAAGGTTTGCTTGCATAACACATTCCCTTTTGTTTTATGCCAAATAGTTATAAGTTTTGAGCCTTGCTTTTGCTGTTGATATTTGAAGTAAATATTTTTGGGTTTTTGACTTTTTCTCCCGGGTGTCTTATTTATTTTTAATCTAACTGGGGTTCGCGGTGGTGGAGGAACTGGATCGGAAAAAAGAGGGCTTCTAGTTGTAAGATATCTAATGAAACCGTCGCTGGAATTGAGATCTCATTCATGGCGACCTTTGATGTCATACAGAAGATGGTTTTTCCAGGGGCTCAAATCAGTTCTTTAATGGAACATCCTTAATTTCATTTTAAATTTTTTTATATTTTAAACTGTGTAAATAAAATTGATTAAAATTTCTTGTCGTATTTGACTTGTTATACACATCAATTTGGCAATTTAGCGCCTTTCAGAAGCTATAGGTTGCATATTTTCTGTCTACTGACATATATTCTGCATTGGTTATTTATCCAGATGACCAAGGCTGACTTCATACGGAACAACCGAGGAATAGATGATGGAAAGGATCTACCTGAGGAGTATCTTGGTGTCCTATATGATCAAATTGTTAAAAATGAAATTAAGATGAGCGCTGACACTACTGTACCACAGAGCAAGCAGGAAAACAGCTTTAACAAATTATTGGGCTTGGATGGTATCCTGAATTTAGTAACTGG
Organism: Prunus persica; assembly: GCF_000346465.2. Lineage (NCBI taxonomy): Eukaryota > Viridiplantae > Streptophyta > Magnoliopsida > Rosales > Rosaceae > Prunus > Prunus persica. Next base: position 18,187,570 of record NC_034016.1, read on the forward strand.
AAAGCAGACTGAAGAAAAAGCTTTGGGTGCAAATGGGCTTCTTATAAAGCACATTCAAGAGCAATTTAAAGCAAAGTCTGGAAAATCAGAGTAAGCTAAAATTAGATACAAGATAGAGCTAAGTTTATTTCTGGATTTGAAAATTGTTTGTAAGTTATTTTACCTATGACTAGACTGATGGAGCATGGAAAAGTGGGAAGCTTGGCAGTGGTTTAAGGCGTATAATATTCCGCTTGAATATCTTTTGATACTTGTTTTGACTGTGTAGAAATACCTTCCTTTGTGCTTTCTTATATTGCGAAATATTGTGATTACTGGGATTGTGTCGGGTTGAAAACTGAACTCTGCTTGTATCATACTTAGTCTTGTACTTTTAAACAACCAGTTCTAAGTCATACCAGAGGAAGACTTGTAGTAGGTTGAAAGCCAGTATTAACATAGTTACATCTTATCAACATCTTTCGTTTATGACAGAAGAGTTAAAGTATTTAACCCCAATTAGGGCTATGGCATTTTTTAGTTGGTATGAGTTGATTTGGGAATTAAGATCATTTAATCTGATCAATGTGGGATCTGGTTGCTCGTCGTTGGCCTATTCAGAGTCTGGTAACATTTGGGAATTCATGTTTACTTGGTGCTGCAGGTCTGTCTATCATGCTGTGACAGATGTGGCAATATTGAGGTTTATGGTGGAAGTCTGCTGGGGTCCTATGCTGGCAGCATTTAGTGTGACTCTCGACCAAAGTGATGACAGGCTTGCTACTTCTCAATGCTTACAAGGTTTTCGGCATGCCATTCATGTTACTTCTTTGATGGGAATGCAGACCCAGAGAGATGCATTTGTCACTTCAGTGGCAAAGTTTACTTATCTGCATAATGCTGCAGATATGAAGCAAAAAAATGTCGATGCTGTGAAGGTTTGTGCATGTTCAGTATATCTTAATCAAAAGGGAACTTGTTTTTGCCATGGAAAGAACATTTAAGTATGCATCTATGTACTGTAATGATGGAGCAAGTTGGATCAATTTGCATTTCAAAATTATTTTTTTTCTGACCCTTGTCGTATAATAAATAGTATAGAAGAAATCATTAGTGCTTAGGATTACTCTGGGGAGAGTATAGCACTGAGCTTTTATTTATTACTTTCTATGCATATTACATGTGCATGCTCTCAGTAAGTTTCTGTGCAATGTTTTTTTTATCAGTTTTACCCATACATTTACTGTTTGCAGGCAATAATATCAATCGCCATTGAAGATGGTAATCATCTTCAGGAAGCATGGGAACACATACTAACTTGCCTTTCTCGAATTGAGCATCTGCAACTGTTGGGAGAAGGTGCACCAACTGATGCATCCTATTTGACTGGATCAAGTGTTGAAACTGAGGAGAAAACATCAAAGCCTATTGGATTTTCTTCTCTGAAGAAAAAAGGAACTCTCCAGAATCCAGCTGTAATGGCTGTTGTTCGTGGGGGTTCATATGACAGTACTAGTGTAGGAGTCAATACTTCTGGACTGGTAACTCCAGAACAGATAAATAACTTTATTTCAAACTTGAATTTGCTGGATCAGATTGGGAATTTTGAGTTGAATCATGTATTTGCTCATAGCCAAAGATTGAACAGTGAAGCGATAGTGGCTTTTGTGAAGGCTTTATGCAAAGTTTCCATGTCAGAGTTGCAATCTCAAACGGACCCTCGTGTATTCAGCCTCACAAAATTAGTTGAAATAGCGTAAGAGTCTTTTCTCCTTTCTTTATGGGATTCTGTTGCATGAGCACAATGACAGCATAATTTATATTTTATTTGAGATCTTATGCATAAAAAATTAAAATGTTCAAGCTCTCAAATGGCATACTTGCAGAAAGCCCGTGTGATTTTTCTTTTTTTTAAAGAATTTAAACCATGTGGTACTTCCTCTCCATGTGATTTTTTTAGCAGATATGAAACATTCTTTGCTTTTTATCTTTGTCTTCCTCTCTGGATTCATGATAAATTTGTCGTGATAATGAACCATGCAACTTCATCTGAACAGAAATGAAAGGTGGGATGGATTTTATGATTAAAGAATACATTTTCTTTTTGCAGGCATTACAATATGAACCGCATCAGATTAGTGTGGTCTCGCATATGGAATGTTCTCTCAGATTTCTTTGTATCAGTTGGCTTGTCCGAGAATCTCTCAGTTGCGATATTTGTGATGGATTCATTGCGTCAGCTTGCTATGAAATTCTTAGAGCGTGAAGAACTGGCAAATTACAACTTCCAGAATGAATTTTTGAGACCATTTGTGATTGTTATGCAAAAAAGTGGTTCTACAGAAATTAAGGAATTAATAGTTCGGTGCATTTCACAAATGGTCCTCAGCCGTGTCAATCATGTGAAATCGGGGTGGAAAAGTGTTTTTCTGGTATGTTAAAGTTTCATAATTTGGTTTCTTGTGTTACAAATTGAATGCTTTAATGTTACATTTTTGGTAGTGAGAATGAGGTGGAAATAGAGTGTTTCCTTAAATTAGGCTATTTAGGGAAAACATTGCCGCTAGTGTGAGATTAGTTGAATTTTTGAAGATTTGTGATCCAAATTGAACTATGGCTGCTATGGAAGTTTTCAAGGATAAATTCAGGCAGTGACACGTAAAAATATTTTGTGTGTTATCATTTGTATCATCTCAAGTAGCTTGGGTTATGTTTCTATTCAAAAAAAAAAAAAAAAAAAAAAAAAAAAAAAAGTAGGCTTGGGCATGTGTTTTGCACAGATTATAAATTTTATCTTGCAATTTGAAAATGAACTTCATGCATTTACCATGGTGTACTAAGGCTTGGTTTGTGTAGATGCTTTGTCTCTCATGTCATGCTGTTCTTTCATCAGGTCTTCACGGCTGCTGCAGCTGATGAGCGGAAAAATATTGTCTTGTTGGCCTTTGAGACCATGGAAAAAATCGTCAGAGAATATTTCCCTTATATAACGGAGACAGAGACATTGACTTTTACTGATTGTGTTAAATGCCTCTTAACCTTCACCAATAGCAGATTCAATAGTGATGTTAGCCTCAATGCCATTGCATTTCTCCGGTTTTGTGCTGTCAAACTTGCAGAAGGAGGCCTTGTTTACAATAAGAGGAGTGAGGTCAATGTGTCGTCCATTCCAAATGTAAATGAGGATGGTTCAGATCTAGTGACTTTCAACGAGAAAGATGAGCATGCATCCTTTTGGGTTCCATTGCTAACAGGTAACATGATTTTAAAGCTAGCTTCCGAGCAAGTGTTACAACTTCTTAGCATTGTGCATTGTGGATGGCACAACTACAGGCAACCTGCTTTGCCACTTAATCTTCACCTATACCCCAAGCAGAAAATGAAAGAGTTTATTTTCCCCTCATCTATCACTTATAAAAGATTTAAACCCAAAAATGTACTGCAACCCCTGCTCAGACCCTTGATATTGAATATTTTCCATTATACTTGTCTTTTTATATCTTTGGAGAAAGACTCATGTTGCTCTTCAGCCTTTTCTTTCATAACATAAATATTATGTTGTCGTCACAGGTTTGTCAAAGCTGACGTCAGATCCTAGATCAGCTATCCGGAAGGGTTCTTTGGAAGTTCTTTTTAACATTTTAAAGGATCATGGTCATCTTTTCTCACACTCATTTTGGACTGCGATTTTCAATTCCGTTGTTTACCCCATATTTAGAGATACAAATATGAAAAATGACCTTTCTTCGCCAGTTTCAGTATCTCCACGTCCTGAGGGAAGTACATGGGATTCTGAAACTTCTGCAGTTGCAGCAGACTGTCTCATAGATCTATTTGTCAGCTTTTTTGACATAGTGAGGGCTCAACTACCAGGTCTGGTGTCCATTCTGACAGGGCTCATCAGAAGTCCTGTTCAGGGTCCTGCTAGCACGGGGGTTGCTTCATTAGTGCGTTTGGCTGGTGAAGTGGGAAACAGACTTTCGGAAGACGAATGGAGACAGATTTTTCTGGCTCTGAAAGAAGCAGCCACATCCGCAGTGCCTGGATTTATGAAGGTGTTGAAAACCATGGATGACGTCAATGTTCCCGGTCTTTCTCGATCTTATAGTGATATAGATTTGGCGTCTGAGGAGGGGTTTACAAATGATGATCTTGAGGATGATAACCTGCAAACAGCAGCATATTTGGTTTCCAGAATGAAGAGTCATATTGCTATGCAGCTACTTATCATACAGGTTTTCTTCCTCCCCTTTCATTCTTTGCATGCATGCATGCATGCATATGCAATGTATGCAGTTCTTACTCCCCTTACCCCATACATGGATGTTCTGGTGTTTGCTTAATTTCTTGCACGTCTTGATTTTGTGAAATGCGGCATTTTCATTTTCTTCACTTTCTTTTTTCTCTTTCCAGGTTGCTGCTGATTTATACAAAATAAACCACGAATCCTTGTCAGCCGCCAACATTGGAATCCTCCTTGAAATATTTTCCCTTATTGCATCCCATGCTCACCAACTGAACTCGGAGACAATTCTGCAGAAGAAGCTGCAAAAAGTGTGTTCTGTCCTGGAACTCACTGCCCCACCTTTGGTTCATTTTGAGAATGACTCTTATAAGAATTATTTGAGCTTCCTCCAAAATGCACTCATGGATAATCCGTCTATGTCCGAGGAGATGAACATAGAAGTTCAACTTGTGGAAGTGTGTGAAAAAATATTGCAGATATACCTAAAGTGTACGGAGCCTCGATCTTTCGAGCACAAGCCAACTGATCAGCCGATTCTGCACTGGTTTCTTCCTTTGGGTACCGCAAAGAAGGAAGAATTGGCTACCCGAACCTACTTAGCCGTGTCGGCGTTGCAGGTATTGTCTGGTTTGGAAAGGGTTTCATTTAGAAGGCACGCATGCCGGTTATTTCCTTTGTTGGTAGATCTTGTGGGGAGTGAGCACACATCAGGTGAAGTTCAGCTTGTTTTAAGCAACATATTCCAATCATGTATAGGCCCAATAGTAATGGAATGAATGACTCTTCTTTTTTTTTTTCTTTTTTTTTTTGGGTGATAATACTTCTTCGCATATGCCATCATCCAATCACAATTTTCTTCTTCTCTAGCAGACTGGAGAGCACAGAGCCATAAATATCATCATTTTCTATAAATTTTTGTAGTTTATATACCAAGGCTGGATTTTCCTTTCCCACCTCTTGAAGAGTGTTTGATCCAATGTGTTAATAATACCCCTATACAACTTAGAACTATATTTTCGGTCTATGCTTTATTTATTTATTTTTTTCATTACACAATTTAGGTGCTCTAGTATTGAAGTGATTTGTTTTCTTTTAATTCATATATTTACAACTATCTGGTGCACAATTTCTTGAGAGAAATCGAACAGAAAAAAGAGAACCTTTTGTGCAGAGGCAATTTCTTTCAAAGGTACAATCCCAAGAAGAAAGCATCTTTTTATACCAGTGATATTGTGGGACGGGAGAATCAAATATTGTGAGAGGGGGGAATCAAACTTAGGACCTCAAACTCAGGAGTTGAGTCAAAAACCCCTTACCCAATTACCCGAAGAAAAAAGCATTACTATGCTATATGCTTGTAAGAAAAGCATAGAAGGAAATCAACTCCATTTACCCAAGAAAAAAAAAGGGAAAATTAATTCATCGAACTGCATGGTTCCACCATAATAATTAATGAAGATAATCTTCTCTTGTCAACTTTTGCAAGGATCCCCAGTTTTGTAGTCTTATAGACTCGTTTTTGTTTGTTTCCAGCAGTTTCTTCATTTACTTGTTTATGACTCATTATTATTGTTGGTGAGAGTAATACTATTCTTCCTTTTGTTTTACTTGTTTGACTGTTTGTGTAACATATTTGACTACAGGATTGTAAAAATATAAAATAAAAAGGTTTGAAAAATTAAACAGTCCAAAGCAATAATATACTTTAATCGGGTGATTTGATAACTACAAAAGTTTGTCAGATTGAAATGCTTATTTTGCCTTTTGTGTTTCGGTTACAAATATTAACACATTAACAATGCTAACCATGAACAATAATTCATGACTCAAAAATCAATTTAAAATTAATGGCTTAAAACTTATTATATTTACCAACTAGCCACTTGGTTATTGGAATTTTTCTTTAACAACTTTTGTTTTTTTTATTTCAATCGATAATCTAAACTAGAGAGGAGTGGAATTTCTCACACACACACACACAACTATGAAGTCGTGAGGATTCAAACCTAAGACCTCTGATCTGCAAGTTAAGATTTTTTTCCACTAGGTTAGACCTTGTTGGCCAACAATATTTTTTTTAAATATAAGGGGATGAGGGTTTCTCACACATACACTACTAAGGTATCATGAGGGTTCAAACCTAAGACCACTGTTTTGCAAGATTAGACTCTGTTGGTTTCTCATTTCTATATATATATATATATTTTTTAAAACTTATTATATTTTTATGAAAAAGTGAGAGGTTAGATCAAATCTTAAACTATATTTAAACACTGTTTTATTATTTATTTTTTTGAAATTTTAAGTAGGTTTTTGTTTTTGTTTGATAAATGTTGGGTTCTAATCTATAATCAATGATTTTGACATGGAAGGTGAAAAAATTGAACCAAATAAATAATACAATTTGAAGTTTTCAAATGGCGCATATGAACAAATTTAAAAATGTTGAGTCAGTCTAGTGCGTCAAAATATAATACTATTACATTGTAATCTTCCTTCAACCAATGCCGATCAATTCATTTTTCCATTTGATATTTGCACGTTTTATGTAGCAACTCAATCTTAATGAGGTCACTAGGTTTAATTTATCTATAAACTATAGTTGAACAAGTATGAATAACGTGGTCAAAAAAATAATTGAATACTTTTCAAAATTCATGCATGTTTTTTTTTAATTAACAAAAGAATAGATATAAGAGGATTGTAACTTAAGTAGTTAAAAGTATTTATTCATGCATCTGAAATCTAAGTTCGATTTCTCCCGCCCTGAATATCATTTACATAAAAATAAAAAATAAAAACAAAAGAATAGGTAAGGGCTTTGGTTTATAAATAGTACACCAAGGTATTGGGGTTTCCTTTTAAAAAAAAATAAAAAAAATAAAAATACTGGACTGTATTACCCAAAAAATAATAATTTTGAAGCCCACTTTCTAAGAAAAAGGCCAGCTCTACTCTAATGAATCATAGCACACCATGGAAAAAATATTAAATATTTCAATGTTTATCTCTTTTTCCTTTTTTTTTTTTTGTTTTGGAAATGGGATAGGACCAATATAAATATTGCAAGATAATATATGTAAATGAGGTCATGGGCCTTATATTCCATATTTTCATTGCCATCAATTCCTGTTGTAATGAGCCAAAATTATTTACAAGGAAAATTGAACCTACAAACTTCAACAGATGGCGGTCTTAATCCTCCAATTGCAAGTCCACTTTAAGAGGCAGTTTGGTCACTATCGAACTTGCATGATTGAACAACAACGGTTGCCAAGCTTTTAATTGTTTGTATCTCAAACTATGGACAAAAACACCCAATTGCTTGCAACCCTTTTCGCTTCATCTCACCTACATTGGCTTGCATTTACTTTGACGTTTGAAATGTCAAGGCAAGATTATGAACGTGTCTGTTTTTGTCACTTAATAAAGCATTGTTATCGTTCATGTTTACGTTCACGATTAGTGTTCGGAATTAAGAATTCGATTCTCGTCCTTTTCATGTCAAGCTCGCTTGATTAAATTGTGTGTGTAACACATGCAACTTCCGTATATGATTTGTAAACACATTTTTTGTTCAAGGAGTAAAGAAATAAAACATAAGGTTGTTCATGCTTACATTCACAATTAAAGTTTAGTGTTCATAGTTCGACTCTCGTCCTTTTCATGTCAAGCTCGCTTAATTAAGTTGTGTGTGTAACACATGCAACTTTCGTATATGATTTGTAAACACATTTTTTGTTCAAGGAGTAAATAAATAAAACAAAAGGTTGTTCACACTTACATTCACAATTAAAATTTAGGGTTCATAATTCAATCTTGTCCGTTTTACGTCAAGTTCGCCTAATTAAATTATGAATGTACCACTTTGATCCAACTTTCGTACATGATATTTTAGAACCAAGTCCTAGATGTTGACTACAATTATGTAAGAGTACGTACTAGGAACTAAGTCACTACACTAACCCCTTAACATAAACAAGATTGATATACTTAATTAATGTGGCTTTGAATTTCTTTGTCCTAGTAAAAGAAAATGGCGCCAGCCACTTCAGACTATACAAGGGTCGGCCAATCACGAATCCCTAACACAAACAAGAGGCCAAAGACTTGCTCATCAAATTGCTAACACTTTTGTTATATATATATTTTTTATGTTTGTATATATTAATATTAATAAATGTTGTAGCTTTTTTAATTGGACTTTGTAGGCATGCCAACCATGAAAAACAAGTCGACCATAGCTTTAACTTTCAAGTTGACATTAGGTAATCTGGCAAAGCCTGCAAATGTAATGCATGCACTGGACTTGTTGCTTTCATCAACAGCTAACCCAACAGAAAGTGATTAAGGGCTCATTAACTTAATAATATTTACTTAATTACAGAGAAAATAATCCCATTACAAGAATTGAGAGGAAGAAGGAAAAAGGAGAGAGATGAGAGAAGAATTTGAAATGTTTTTCCCTTCTCCCATCTTCACATATATAATCTTCGTTATATAAATATTTTTTCTTTGGTATTGGGAGGACAAATACAAGAGTCCATTAGAGTTATTTTTATTTCCGTACAATCTATAGTCTAAACTATTAAAGGGAGGGGGATTCACGCACACACACTACAAATGTGTCCTAGGGGTTTGAATTTGAGACAACTATTCTGCAAATGAAGTCAATTTTTCACTGAGCTAGACTCCATTTGCGGTCCCACTAGAATTATAAGAATTTAAATTAGCATATATCTTTCTTTTAGCTTCAAGAATAAAAATAATAATAATGAAAACCAAATCAAAAAATGAAACCAGACAGGTACCATAAGGCCAGTAAGGTATTAGCACGTATTAAATATAGATTTATTGGAGTTGATTTCTTCCTTGAAGGGTCATGACAATAGCTAGCCAATTACGAAGAAAACTAGTTTTTGGAAGAAATTAACATAAACAAGTATATAACAGAGAAAGCATGCAATGCAACTCCAACAAGTTTATTACAAAATTCAATTATACATCATATCATCCTCCATTAATCGTCTTCCACTACAGCATTGCCCTAGTAACTAACCCTAATCTCTCTCTCTCTCTCTCTCTCTCTCTCTGTGGAATTCGTCTGGTACTTTTGGCTAGGTCATCACATCACACATCTCATTATCAAATGAATGAATGCGATTTTGTGTGTGGTTTTTGCGTACGCGTGAGACTCATTGCACCACTCAGTCCAAAAAACAAAGCTCATTGCACCACCAACTTATTTATATATCTTTAATGAACTAATACTAGTAAAATATATAAGGATAACAAAAACAAAGCTATAAATTATTTATATACACTCCTTCTATTGAAGAATTCCTCAAATAATTTTATTCGAGAGACACGATTTAGGGTCCCTTATGATTTTTTTTTCAACAATCAAAACAATATATTTTTGAAATCTACATTTATAGATCATCCTTGCAAAAAATTAAACAAATTGAAAACTATTTCAACATCGAATTGTGTCCTACAAAATATATGATCAAATGAGTGGTCAAGAAAATACTGAAATTTAAATAACTCAATTGAGTAGTCAAATGAAATCGGATTCAAGTGATTTTTTGTAGATATGATCTTTGAATTATTATCTAAAAAATAGACTGTTTGAATTAGTGATATACAATGCGGAGTGGGTCCTACAAGAGTGTCTTTTAAATAAATTTATTTGAAGAATTCCTCAATAAAAAATATATATAATTTAAATCGAATCTCGTGTTTGTGTTTGTTTGACTTGGAGTTTGAGAATAAGTAAATGTCACAACTTCAAACAATTCGTCTTTGGCTGGCCGATCCCTCTCATAATATGTATATAAAATCAACAAGATCTGTTTGAATATATATTGGCGTAATGATCCTCTCTTTGACATATTTGCTTACTTACTAAGCACATGGGCCCTTTGAAATTTAAAGTCACGAGTGTTGTTGCCTAGTTTTTTCTTTTTCTTTTCAAACCGTATTAATCTGACTCTTTAAAGTTAGATTCATTCTTCTTTCCGTTTGTAGGGTTTTATACATAATTTCTATATTAAAATACATCAATCAAACCAACTTGTTTTCTATTGAAAAACACAACTTGTTTAAAATGATGTCAATTATATTTTCCTATGAATTTTGCCCTAAAACTCTAATTTCTCCTAAATTTATAACTCTTTGATAAGTTTTATCGAGACATAGGTTAAAATCATATTACTAAAATCCAATAAATATGTAAATAAATGGACCTATAGATCTTTCTACATGTTTCTACATGAAATATATGTATGATAATCCACCCTTTATATTATTCGTATTATTAGTTATTATCTTGTTATTATCTTATAAATTTATAAAATTTACTAAAAAAGGATTTATTACAAATTCTCAAAGAATTCATTATAATAATACGACTCAACAAAAAGGATTTTTAGTTTTTGGGTGGGGAGGGAAGAGGGGAGGATGGGTGTTGGGGTTGATTTTGGGGAGACATAGAAAGATGCAAGACCTTGTTAACCAATTTCACAGAAGAAAGAATTCACTCTTTTATTTTGTTTAATAGGGATTTTCTAGTTAGTAACCAAGAATATCTTTACTTGATCCAGGATGTGTGATGTATATGCCATTCCGAAGTGATCTATTAATCTCCTAATAATTCGTTTAATAGCAGTTTCATCTATCACTTTATTGTGAAAGACCAGATTGGCCCATTCTGCCATAAGTACCTCCCTATTCCGCTGAGTGGGGTTCGACAATGGGTTTGAGTCAACGATTGGAAAACTTCATTTTCTCAATCTTTATTCGCATAGAAATTCAGTAACTATGGTCCTAGGTGAACTGCGGAAACCCAAACTCACACGGGTGTCATAGAATTACTTCGCTTAGATACCATATGAGTAGGCTCGGCAAAACCCTTAGAGCATTCACAATGGGCTCCCTAAACCACCTCCTTAGCTAAAATTTAGGGAGGAATTGAAAAAACCCACCTCCAACCATGCTCCCTATTCAACTCATAAAATAGGGAGACCTCTAGGAGCTCCTAAATCCGAGTAGAGAAATGACTTCTAGTGACTCCCTAAAAATTAAATGCTTATTTATTTAATATTATTTTAAGCATTTATTTAAAGCAAATTATTCTTTATTGTTTCTTTTGTGACTACACTTCATTCAAAAATTGAATTTAAAAACATTAAAAACATTTATGACTTTTTAAACTAGGGAGTATGGTTGGAGTTGAAATTTTATAGAGAGCTCCTAAAATAGCTTTCTAGTGTTTTTAGCTAAATTTTAACTAAAAAATAGAGAGCATGATTGTGGATGCTCTATTGAGTTTAAGTTTTCAGAAAATTTTTTTTCTTTTTTTTTTCTTTCAAATTCGTCAAGTTTTGTGTCATTTCCCAATTTTAATAGAGAAAGTAGATTGCATTTATAATTCAGGGGTCAATACAATACAAATAATCACATAAGGTTAATACAAATACGGAAGCACAGTAATCACAAAATGTTAAATTCAAGTATGGAGTAATTCACCAGCAATAACAAGCACACAAGGTGTACCTCTACTTGTAGCCATACATGCATGGCCAAAGAAATTCATGCATAAAAACCAAAAGCCTGGAAAATCCAGGCAAATATCTTAACGCAATATTTTTTGGAATTTTTATTGTTCTGAAACTTTTACTTTTTTAGGTAAACTTTGTGAAACAACTCTAAAACGTTTTATAATGCGTATAACAAATGAGATGCATCAGATTGCTGGAAACGTTGAGGGAAAAAAAGGAAAAAGAGGAAATTAAGAGTGAATGATAAATAAGAGTGCTATTATTTTCATTCCCTTATTATTTTTTTTACTTATTTTATCTTTAAAATTTTAAAGATAAATTTACGCAATTGTAAAATAACTTCTAAGGACTTATGAAAAACACCTTTGATCTGCATCTTCTACTTGAAGGAAGTTCTCAACACGCCCCCGCACATGTGGCGAACTTTCAAGCCTAACACGTGGATAACACATATTGGGTGACGTGGGAGCACGTGTGGCCGTTGGGCCCAACACGTGAAGCCTTGCTCTGATACCACGAAGGAAGTTGAGGTTCCACCCCAAAATCAATTGGCAATGGGGGGAGTTGCCCAACTCCTTATAAACCCAGGCTAGGTCCCTTAACATTTCAATGTGGGACAAACACTCTCAACACTACTTGTCTTTTTGTCTGCTAGGATCTACTAGCCTTTTATTCTAAGCACATCATTAAAATAATATCCAATAACTAGAAAATATTCCACATAAGGTTGGATAAGGAAAAACCCTTGCGAAAATGAATAGCAAGGTAAGGTCTCTTCATTTGCTGAGAGAGGCCGTCTATTCCTCCATTATCAAGCTTTTCTTCCCATCTCAATGATCATGGTTTTCTTTTCCATTTTAATTTTGATGGGTTAGGCGTTGGTTGGGTCTCCATTTTACATACTTTCCTCACCGAGCCTAACAAAGAGAATTTGATTGAATTAATAATTAAATGGTATTTTAGGAATAATGGTAGGTGAAAAGATAGGAATGTGTTTTTTAAAATTTACTATAGATGAGAAGATAAGATGGGTGTGAAAATAAGATAGCGACAAAAATAATAGCACTCATAAATGAGGGCCGCCGGCCTCCTACTCTACTCTATAGGATGTTTAATACTTAATGACCCTTTGGTCCAGATACTAATTTAGATTTAAATTCCAATAGGATATTGTTTCCATTTATTTTTGGTTGGTGTTTCCAAAATTTATTAGCATTAATTAAATTTAATTGAAGGTGGATATTTTGCTTACTAGAAGGTATATGTGAGAATTGTGCAATGCATCTACAACTGACAGTAACTCCGCAAGCTATTCGGTTCTAGCATTTCACACCTAAAACTTAACCATGGAGGTTGCACCTCAACTTACATTGCCTAGAAAAGCATTAAAACTAACCAAAAAACAATTTAGCCTGCTAATCATATACTAATTTCCAAAGATGCAGATAAAGACAAAAAATCAGCACCCAAGTGAACCAAACCAACCCAACTCAACCCAACCAATATAGAAGTAACAATAAAATAAATATTCAAAATTTAAATTAAAAATAAAATAATTAATAGTAAAAGAAGGAACCAGGAAGGAGACAACAATGGGTGTATTGCTTTGACTATTTATGCATTGTAAGTTCAACACGTGCCGTTAGGACCCAATCACACTGCCTCGCACGTGCGACTCGCTTCACACGCGTTCCCGAACCCAACTGCTATATATACCCCCCTACTCACTCGCTTTACCATTCAAACAGACCAAACGGAAAAAAACACCCACCAACCAAACCCGAAAATAGAAAAAGGAAATAAAAAACATTTCTATCTTTTTTAAATTTCCAGTTTTGCCCAGCTCAGTCCTCGCTGTCCTCTCCTCCTCTCTCCGCCGCCCGATCGCCGCCGGCGCATTTTAGCATCACCGCCACGTCAGCACATCCGATGGACGTCGCAAGGCGATCGACGATGGACACCGCCGCCGGAAAGGGGAGAAGGCCCGGGCCCATGAAGGTGAAAGTGGTGGACGAAAACGACGTCGTGGTGGTCGGCGCTAAGGCCTCCGACGCCTTGCCTCTCCCTCTGTACCTCACGAACGCCGTCTTCTTCACCCTCTTCTTCTCCGTCGTCTACTTCCTCTTGACTCGCTGGCGCGAGAAGATCAGGACCTCCACGCCTCTTCACGTCGTGAACCTCTCCGAGATCGTCGCCATACTCGCGTTCGTCGCCTCCTTCATCTACTTGCTCGGCTTCTTCGGCATCGATTTCGTGCAGTCGCTCATTCTCAGGCCCAGCAACGACGTGTGGGCCGCCGACGACGACCTAGAAGAGCACGAGCGCATGATTTTGAAAGACGACGCTCGCAAGGTGCCGTGTGGGGCTGGCCTCGACTGCTCAATTCCCCAAATTGCCCCTATTGCTTCCCCCAAAGCTGTTGCACAGAAGGTGTTTGATAAGGAGGTAGTGATCTCCACTCCCACCGATTTCTCGACCCAGCCATTATCCGAAGAAGATGAGGATGTCATCAAGGCCGTGGTGTCGGGAACCATTCCTTCTTACTCTCTGGAGTCAAAGCTCGGAGATTGCAAGAGAGCAGCTGCTATTAGGCGCGAGGCGTTGCAGAGGATTACAGGGAAGTCCATGGGTGGTTTGCCATTGGAGGGGTTCGATTATGAGTCGATTTTGGGTCAGTGCTGTGAGATGCCAGTTGGGTATATTCAGATTCCTGTGGGGATTGCTGGGCCTCTTATGCTTGATGGTAGAGAGTTCTCAGTGCCCATGGCTACCACTGAAGGTTGCTTGGTGGCTAGTACCAACCGTGGTTGCAAAGCTATCAACTTGTCTGGTGGAGCTAGCAGTGTGTTGTTGAGAGATGGGATGACCAGAGCACCTTGTGTGAGGTTCAACTCTGCTAAGAGAGCTGCTGAGTTGAAGTTCTTCTTGGAAGACCCCAACAACTACGATACTTTGGCTACGGTTTTCAACAGGTAATTCAACTTTTTGTGCTCATATCGATAACGTTGATGGGTTTGTTTGGTTGAAGCCTAAAGCCTTTAGCTTTTTAATTCTTTTGGGTGTTAATTAACTGGGTTTTGGGTTTGGTTATTCAGGTCAAGCAGATTTGGCAGACTTCAGACAATTAAGTGTGCTATTGCTGGGAAGAACCTTTACATGAGATTCACCTGCAGCACTGGTGATGCTATGGGGATGAACATGGTCTCTAAAGGTGTACAAAACGTTTTGGATTTTCTCCAGAATGACTTCGCTGACATGGATGTGATTGGAATTTCTGGTAACTACTGTTCGGACAAGAAGCCTGCTGCTGTGAACTGGATCGAAGGCCGTGGCAAGTCAGTGGTCTGTGAAGCTGTGATCAAGGGTGATGTGGTGAGGAAGGTGTTGAAAACCAATGTGGAGGCCTTGTGTGAGCTTAACATGCTCAAGAACCTTACTGGGTCTGCAATGGCTGGTGCTCTCGGTGGCTTCAATGCACATGCCAGCAACATTGTTTCTGCAATCTACATCGCCACTGGGCAAGATCCAGCTCAGAATGTGGAGAGTTCTCACTGTATTACCATGATGGAACCCATCAATGATGGAAAGGACCTTCACGTGTCTGTGACCATGCCTTCTATTGAGGTAATTGATTGTAGCTTGATGTTTATATTACAGTGTTTTGAATATTTGGTTCTTAGTAGACATGAAGTCTTACGTTGGTGTTTGCTATTTTTTCCAGGTTGGTACTGTTGGAGGTGGGACCCAGCTTGCATCTCAGTCAGCTTGTTTGAACCTGCTTGGGGTGAAGGGTGCCAACAGAGAGGCACCAGGAGCAAATGCAAGATTGTTGGCTACTGTTGTAGCTGGTTCTGTCCTGGCTGGAGAGCTCTCTCTCATGTCTGCTATTTCAGCTGGACAGCTTGTTAGGAGCCACATGAAGTACAATAGATCAAGCAAAGATGTCTCAGCTGTTGCCTCCGCTTAAGAATTACAATACCACAACTTTTGAGGCATCAAATAGCCTCAAGTATGGTCTGAAGAATTCGAAAGAATAACAGTGACAAAAAGGAATTGTCAATTTGGCATGGAGAGGGAGGATTGGAAATAACGAACAGAAAACATACAGCAGGGCTTAGGAAAGAGAGATTGTACTATTTGTATTCTTTTCTTTGTTTACCTTTTTTCTTTAATTTAATTTTCTTGCGTGTAAGAAACTCTATGAAAAATTGTGTAAAATGATTATGAAAGTTTTAGTCGCACTTTTACTGCCGGAAATGCTACCAACATGGTGTCCAGTACTTTATTATCTTATTCTGTTAATAATGGAACATGGAATTTTATATGAGCTTCAGATGTTATGCTAAGCTTCCCTATATCTTTGACAATGAAGGATACTCGGTTTAATCTTCCTGAGATTAAAGTTTCTTGTGGTGTTTGCACTTTGCAGGGAATAGTTTGGTAAAGTTAAGTAGACTTCTTGCTGCTAACTCTCTAGGCCTAATGAACTGGGCTCAAGAAAGTACGTCCTTTTCCTTTGATCTCTGTTTCTGTGATCTGTGTGTTATGTCCATTGCTAATTTCACGTGCTTGCCTTTGACCAAGTCTCTGTGTGTGTGTTTGTTAAGCTCCAGAGATTTCCTTTGATGTTTGGTTGTTGCTTTAATTGGGAGTTGGCTCAATATCAAATGATGGTGATGCTTTCTGGTTCGTCGTTTTCTTTAGGAGAAAAACTTAGTTGTAATGTGCTGTCCCTGGTCAATAATGCCATGATATATAGAAGAATTATCACACGTATTATGGGTTTACTGGCCGGAGATAATCCTAGTCAATAATACTATGACATATAAAAGAATTATCACACGTATCATAACATTATTGACCAAAAATAACAAAATAATATTATCCTGTTTGATGAAGTCTTTCTCCTTCTATAGGCTTTCTATATGCATGCATGCTGATATCTTTTTGTGGATGAGATGTCATGTTTCATAAATACAGATGGCTTGTGAATACTTTTTCTTTTCCTTCGAACTTTCAAAATTTTCTTTTTCCTTTTTTCAAAGAATACCTTTTTCTTTTGTCGGTTGAAAGTGCACATAGAGAGAGTATCAGCCAGCAAATGTTTCAAGAACAAGGAGAGACCTTAACGGGCCCTCATAATTCAGGTAATCGATAATTCTAGATTAGAGAGGCAGATCGCATGTGTACCAAGGTGGTAGTCTTTGGGTGTCTTGGTAGTTAGGATCTGGAATATTTTAGTTCATGCGCCAGAGTTTTCTGCAATATTATAATTGAGCTGCATTATGGTGTTATATTTATTGCCTGGATCCAGATCATTGTTATGCTGCATAAAAATTTGTTTTTATCTCTTCATGATGTGTTCACATGATGCGTTTGTGCTGAAACCAAGCGAAGTTATAATAATTTTGATTTGAGTCTTGATGTCGTAGGAATTTATAAAGTCTATTGTGGTGTGGTGAAGTTTAGCTGAAAGATTAGTTATGCAACTCTTGGTTTTGGATGGATAGTACTTTGAAAAACTTGCACCATTTCATTCTTTTGTATTTGTTAATTTGCAATGCATCTTTCCGCTTCTTCATGTGTATGAACATACCGAAGACAGAATCAAACGATTATATTAAGAATTAGAATATGTTAGATACAGTTCTTTACACACACAAATGATTGTGAGTCGTTACCGTATTGTGAGACTCACATGCATCAACGATCTACACGAAAGACTGTCCCGATTACCTCTAAGAATTATTAAGTGGTGCAATAAAATTGTGGTTGGGGTTGGGGAAATGTCAGTTGTGGCTGCTAAAGGCGACCAAGTTGACTTGATCAAAGTTAGGTGGCTTGCCATTTCAGACCAACCCAAATTGTTATAGTCTCTTATTATGTTGGCAATAGTGGCAACCACCATTGAGGCATTGACTACACTTCTACATTTTCTTCTCTTTCTAAAAGTATTTTCATTTTTCATTATACCTGCGTGATGTAACCTCTTTGCTAGGGACAAGCAATGGTACAAAGAGGACTTTAATTGCAGTCTGAACATATGGTTGTATTAATATTCAACACCTGCATTGCATGTACGAATTTGCTGTTGAGTGGTCTATTCTGAGCTTATGATAGTTGGTGAAAAATATTTTTTAAAATATCAGCATTTGATATCTCAATAATTAGCAATTCTTGATTCTAAAAATAAAAAATAAAAAATTAGCAATTCTTCCATACCACACCACGGGTCTATATATATAAACAGGATCTACGCTTTTACATTTAGCATCAGTGCATTTGTGTGCATTTACTAAAATCTTGACCATTTAATTAATTCACATCAGCATAGTTATAATATCTTAAAAAATCAGATGCTGTACCGTATCACCCCTTCCACCCTCCTGCATCTCTACTATCAGAAACCCTCTTCCCAGACTCCTACGTTGCCATGGCTGCCATCTCTTAAAAATCATATGGAGTTTACATACTGCAAAAGTGAAACCATTGGGGAACCTTCGTTCTTGTCAAATTGACCAACATAATCAGGACCTGTTATGAGGGATGTGAGAGCCCTAAATCCCCTCAACACAGCCTGTTCTCTTGTCAAAGAAGACAAAGTATAAAGATTCCAAGAACAATATTAATAATTATTAATTAATTAATATTGAGTCTACATGTATGTATACAAGTCCAGTAATATGTATGTATGCTTACCCAATTCTCTGGCTTTTTTCATTTTATTCCTTCGAATTGTCGATTTGTTTTGCTTTTATTTGCTTTATAATTCAATACATACGTGATTTTGCTTTTTGTTGCATCCGCGACTCGAGAGGTACTAGGGTTGAACCGCTGGAGTGATGGCAGCCATCAAAAGGAGCCACATGAACACCTAGATCTGATTCATTTTGCTTGGTTATCCACCAATGATTGGTGTCACAGAGATAAATTGTTTCACAGATAATGAAATTGTTATTAGGAACCAGTAATGGATTGCATGAACAGCTTCCATGGCATGAGATCTGGAGAAAGAAAATTATACACATTAAAGGCAATATTTACTAGGTTGATGCATATTTTAAACTCATGAAGGCAAGATTTCCTAGATGCATAATAAATTACAGAAGAAATGTAAGCA
Organism: Prunus persica; assembly: GCF_000346465.2. NCBI lineage: Eukaryota > Viridiplantae > Streptophyta > Magnoliopsida > Rosales > Rosaceae > Prunus > Prunus persica. The sequence goes on from NC_034016.1 coordinate 18,206,477, forward strand.
GCAGATTCAACTTCTGGGTCCTGGTCTCTGTACTGGCTGGCCGTACCCTGCAATTCAGTTCTAGATAGAACGATGGAAAAGTTCAGAGCATAATTAGGTTTTGCAGGTCAGGGCTCTTCATAGGGAAAAAATCTTACATGAAATGAGGATAGCACTATTTTGCTATCCTCAGCTAATAACACAATAACATGTGAAAAAGTTATTTTACATGTCATTGCATTATTAGCCGAAAATAGCAAAAAATGTTATCCCCGTTGCATGAAAGTTTCTCTGAATCACGACATCCTTGTGTGGCTGAGGAGGCACCCTCTAATATTCATACCTTTGTCCCTCTGGTAGTGATTGAAAAGTGATTGAAAATCTAGCCAAGTTACATGCACCACAAGTTACATGTCACATGCTTATATCTAGCATAAAATCCACCTTATCCACCTACCTTTTTTTGTCCTCTTAAGAGCAAACAAAATAGCAGACTAGGAGATGAAAGCAATGTTGTTGTAGTTTTTTAAACTTTGGTGATATAGAGAGTCATGCAATTTTGATTTGAGAAAAATCTCTCTCGTTATAGCTAGTTCAGGTTTGGTGTTTATAAATTATAATTGGATTGAATTACGTAACTCGATATACTTAAATATGATGAAGTAATAGTTAATAATGTCTAGCCCATTGAAAAAGAGCCTTGATTTACAAGTTAGTGGTTTTTAGGTTCGAAACTCCACGTCACCAGTGTGTGAAAAAAACCCCTTCCCCCTTTCTAACTTTGACACAAACAAATATAATACAATTGAAGGATTTTCATTGTGCGGGTGAAGACATAACTAGATGGGTTGTAATGTGTTAACATCTTATCATTTTGTGAGAATGAGGAGAAATAAATTTCCCGCATAACTAATCTATCTTCTACCTTCAATTTGAACAAAATTCGAAAGTTGGCTTTCATTTTCTCACTCAATATACTTTAAATCTAATGAGTTATCCAATCTAATTTAACATTGAGCACCAAAAACGTGTCGTTAATGTATAATTCTAAAACACAAACGATTGGCTGGAAAAGATGTATAATTTACATGTAATGGTGAGGCTATTGGCGGTAATAAAACAGAAAATAAATGGTGAGGTTTTATGCATGGTTGTTAAGAAGAGTACAATGGTGATATGTGACAGACAAACAACTGAGGAAGAAGACAAATGGGGTGATCACATGGCCTTGCCCTCTCAATGTCTGTGTGCTATTATATCCGGAATTGTCTTCAAGCTTCGATAAATTTATTAAACATAAACTAATGTGCAATTTGCTTAGTGCTTATCTATACAATAATTAAATTAGTGAGGCAACGTATGGGAGCTCGTCATCATATTATTCTAGTCGGCATTTGCCCCTTTCTTAAAGTTTGGATTTGTAGATTAAACCGTTATCTTTGCATCCGAGGTCATGTGGTTCATCTTTCTTTTGTAATATTGCTTGTATCCGAAAAGGAATGTTGAAAATTCTATTCGTTCCTATTAAAAGTAATAATATCATATGCAATATGATTGTTGTTATGCAATTTGCTTTATACTTAATCTTAAGATTTCTCATAAATGACTTGCAGTTTAAGCTGTTAAGAGTAGATATTATTTATTATTAAAAAGAAAAATAGGTAAAGAAAAGCTAGTTGGTTGTTTTTTATACCACCGCTAGAAATATAAAGTTAATAGTTATTGCCAATAGTAGAGAACAAAAAAAATGTCCCAATCAAAGAACATAGGACGTTGAAGGTGTGTTTATCATGCCCAATTTGGCTTCCGCAAACTTTGGTATCTTTCATAAATTATGCGTGGTTTTTGAATAAATATCTGTTTTGAAAAATCTACACACCAAATTAATGATGCACAATATTTTCAATGTGGAAAGAGTTTTGTAGGTATTATTCTCATGCTATTTTTTTCCCTTTTAAGATATACAAAGTTTGTCAATGGGGTCTAGTCTATTACAAAAATACATTGACTTGCAGACTAATGATTTCAAAATTCCTATGACACTTTATTAGTGTATGTGAGAAATATCCTCTCATTTATAATTTAGACTACCATTTATATTCAAAAGAATACAAAGCTTTTGCTATGTAACCTCTTCATCATCATATCCATTTATAGGTCTTACATCTTATAAGAACCAAAATTTAAAGGGGAATATAAAAATAGTGCTAAAGTTGTCTTGAACCTTTTCGGTGGCTCAAGAGTCGGGAAAGTGTTGGCGAGTAGAAGAATAGTAATATGAGCAAATCTGAATATTTTCTCTACCTTTGTTTGACAGAAAGGTAGTTCTATAAATAAATAAATCATCATAGTTCTTTATTTTTCATCTCTTGTTTTGTTTTTAAAAGACAGTGAAATTGTTATGAAGTCTAGCACAATAAAATAGGATTTTGACTTGTAGACAAGAGGTCTCAGGTTCGAACTCCCATAACATCTTAGTTATATGTGTGTGTGTGAAAAACCCCCCTCCTTTGTAATTTAAACTATCACTTGTAGTAAAAAAAAAAAAAAACACAGTGAAATTAATTATTAAACTCTCTCAAGATCCAATTGTGCTATTGCTAAAAAAAAATATGTCCAATTGTGCTAGAGTTTCAAACCTAAGGCAAATGTTTGCTGGACTCTAAATTATGTAACTCTATTGGGCTGCTGAGTTGTGGGTTGCTATAGTGTGAATAAGGGGATTGATTTGATTAGGCTGATGGAGCATACTTCACTGAACTCATGGATGGACTTTCAGCAATAGGACTAATTGCTTATTGAAAGAAATGAAAGGACCAAAACGAACCAAATCAGTCACTAAATGGATTTGTTTAGTTGAGTTATGCTACTAGTTTGAAGTCTAAACCGAACTAATTTGAATCATTATAATTAACTGCTTAAGCTATAAGTTCCTTGCAGGTTTTTGAGACCTAAACTGAATCAACCCGGACTTCACAACCCTTGAGGGCATTTTTTTGTTGAGATCCAAGGCTATGCAGCTTAGCATGATGGATTTGTCTCCACAAATGTGCTTGGGCTTGACCCAAAACCCGCATTAGCCCTGTGGGTTTAGGTTGGAAACCTAAAGCAATGGTAAAAAGACACTCAATTTTGACAAGACTAGCACTATAAATTTTCGAGAAACACGAGTGGTTGTGAGTGCGTATGGACGGTTGTCAATCACAAATCTGAATTTTCGAGCCTTCGTTGTCACGAAAAGCACTTTCTTTGGGATTTTTAAAATTGAATTATCTCCGCAGTTTTCACCGGCCGTTTCACAGCAAGTCCATGTTTTGGAAAGTTGCTTCTCAGTCAGACATTCAAACTCAGAGACGTTGAGAAAAGAAAAAGCTATCATCATCACATAATATTATAATGCACTTTGGCATATCAAAATCAATATAATAAATAACAATAATAAAAAGTTCCCTTGTATTGTACTATATAACAATGTTTTCTACCCTGAATTTGGACGTTTCTCGATGATTTCATCTCTCCTCTGGAGACTGCAGCTAAGCAAAGGGAGCCTCTTACTCTCAGCAGAGATTTCAATCTCTTGGTAGTTTTTATTATGATTTTTAAATGCACTTTATTATTAATCTGCTTCTTAGTAGCTAGATCTTGGTTCTTAATCAGTGAATTAGATTTTGTGACAGATTAATAATGTCAGGATTGGACCCTGATCCTGATCCTGATGCACCAACCAATGCAAGTCCAGGTGCGCCACCCTCGGCGCGGAGGCCTCGGGGCCGCCCTCCCGGCTCAAAGAACAAGCCCAAGCCACCACTCATAATCACTCAAGACGCCCCAAATGGGCTCACGTCTCATGTTCTAGAAGTTTCTTCCGGTTCAGACATCGTTGACTCGTTGGTGACCTACGCCAGCCGACGCGGCCGAGGCGTTTGTGTGCTGAGTGGCAGTGGTGCGGTGACAAATGTCACCTTGCGCCAGCCAGCCACGACAGTATTATTATCACCGTCAGATAATGGTACTGTCGTGACATTACAGGGCCGGTTTGAGATTCTTTCTATAACCGGCACGTGCCTGCCTCCACCAGCCCCACCTGGAGCCGGTGGCCTGTCAATATATCTGACAGGCGGCCAAGGACAGGTTGCTGGAGGGATTGTTGTGGGGCCTTTGAGGGCTTCAGGCCCAGTGGTGTTGATGGTTGTTTCATTTGCTCATGCAGTGTATGATAGGTTGCCGCTGGAGGAAGAGGAGGAGAAAGAGCCTTCAGCGCCGCGAATACAGGCGCCAGCAGCGGCTTCACAGTCTTCGGGAGTGACAGGTGGCGGCGGCAGTGGCGGTGATAGTTATAATTTGGGTGTGACCAGTATTAGCATGGGGAATAGTGGTTTTCCTGGTGATGTATACGGGTGGAGTAGTGGGAGTAGTCTGCCCAAGTAAGTAGGTATGTTTTGTTGAATGAGATGAATGAGAAGATGACCAACAACCCTAGAACTTGTGCTTAAAAGAACCAGGTTCACATTGTATAAATTCATCTCCTGGCATTGTTTTTCCTAATTTTATGATGTTTTGCTTCTTCTTCTTCGTACTTCAAGTCAATTAGTTGTTTTAGCTCCGGCATAACAAGAGATATATTTTGAACCACCATCTTGGGTACTAATTTCGAAAAGCTAGGAACAACCTTCGTCTTGTAATTCATATATATATATATTTAATGAAAAAAAAATTGACTATTCCCACCATCAGCGCTAAGACAGATCCACGACCTCGAGTCAAAAGGAGTCTTGTAATTCATCTTTAATTAAGAAAAACTATTCTATACATAGCAAAGTATAAAAAAACAAATATTTTCACTTCCATAATATTATTATCCCACCAAAAAGGAAAAGAAAAAGGTGCTTGCGAAGAGGAGAAATGTTTAGTTTTCAAACGCCTCTCTGCTGCTACCTCTGCCTCCCTCCACAAACACACTCCTCAAAACTCGTTACGCGCCACTCTAAAAACAGGCATATCAGCAAAGACTCGGTCCCTTTCTCTCTAAACCATTTATTCCTCCTACGTTGGTGGAAAACAAAGACCCCTTTGTCATGAACATTTTCATCACTCCAATAATGTCTCCTCCCATTTTCCCAATTCCTTGTCTAAAATCCATGGAACAAAATGTCACATTGGTATTTTTCTAGGAAGCCGATTTGTTCTGCTACATTACATACAATGTTGATCAATACGTATACTTCATTCAAATCGTAAACACATCGAAGAATTCAGAAAGAAAAACGAAAGATTGGTGTTTGAGAAATTTATATATTACAACTAAGGTAGCTAGACAATGGCAACATCCCTGAACAGAGAGCCATCCAAGAAGGCGATACGCAGCCCTGGGGGCTCTACTAGCTCTCAAGGCAAGGCTAATTCCAGTGGCCAAACTGTTAAGTTTGCGAGAAGAACTTCGAGTGGACGGTATGTGAGTCTGTCCAGAGAAGACCTTGACATGTCAGGGGAATTATCAGGGGACTATATGAACTACACAGTTCATATTCCTCCTACCCCTGACAATCAGCCCATGGACACCTCTGTGGCGGTCAAGGCTGAGGAGCAATATGTCTCCAACTCTTTATTCACCGGGGGATTCAACAGCGTCACGCGTGCTCATCTCATGGATAAGGTGATCGATTCGGAGGTGACTCATCCTCAGATGGCTGGAGCCAAAGGCTCTGCATGCATGATGCCTGCTTGTGATGGTAAGGTGATGAAGGATGAGAGGGGAGTTGATATAACCCCTTGTGAATGCAGGTATGAACATACTATTTTCGATTAATTATTTGCTCGATTATCGTCTAAATTTCACATTGGTAATACCCTGGGAAGATCTTGAGTACTCAAGTAAAGCCTAAAAATTCGTATTCGCATTTAGTAATTTGAACATGTCTTAAACTTCTATCTGTTTTTGTTTTTCAAAATGTGTTGTGTAGGTTCAAAATCTGTAGAGATTGCTATCTGGACGCCCAGAAGGAAACTGGAAATTGTCCAGGTTGCAAGGAGCAATACAGAGTAGGGGAAGAATATGATGATTCACAGGATTATAACTCTGGAACCCTGCAATTGCCTGGCCCAGATGGAAAAAGGGATAACATGTCTGTGATGAAGAGGAACCAAACTGGAGATTTTGATCACAATAGGTGGTTGTTTGAGACCAAGGGAACCTATGGTGTTGGCAATGCTTTTTATCCCCCAGACGACTATGGTGATGGCGGTGGTGATGGCTTCCACGGAGGCCCACTGGAGTCGGATGACAAGCCTTGGAAGCCCCTCAGTCGGAAACTGCCAATCCCAGCAGCCATTATCAGCCCTTACAGGTTAATTATGAATCTCTCTCTCTCTCTCTCTCTCTCTCTCTCTCTCTCTCTCTCTCTCTCAGAGTACTTTTACAGGTTTACTTAGACATGTTGAACTTAATTTAAACGTGTTCAAAATTAGACATGTTGCATTTGTACCTGCACACAAAAAGTGTTATGAATTCGTCAAAATTCATCAGACTTTTGCACTACAATAACCTTAACAAATAGTAGTAAAACATAATAAAAATGGTAAGATGAACTGATTATGTGTTCATATATTGTGTCATTATGCAATATAATTAGAGATGACACGAATAAAGTATAATATGATCCATATGTTGCAGGTTGCTGATCTTTGTTCGGTTTATCGTGCTATGTTTCTTCTTGCATTGGAGAGTAGTGAATCCAAATAATGATGCAAGATGGTTGTGGCTCATGTCTGTGATCTGTGAGATATGGTTTGCCTTCTCTTGGATTCTGGATCAGACTCCCAAGTTCTTCCCCATCAATCGGTCGACCGATCTTCAAGTCCTCCATGACAAGTTTGATATGCCGTCCCCTTCCAATCCCACTGGCCGTTCTGACCTCCCTGGTGTTGACCTCTTTGTGTCCACTGCTGATCCTGACAAAGAGCCACCTCTTACCACTGCAAACACCATCCTTTCAATCTTAGCCGTTGATTATCCGGTCGAAAAGGTGGCATGCTACATCTCTGATGATGGAGGTGCCCTCCTCACCTTTGAGGCAATGGCAGAGGCTGCAAGTTTTGCCGATTTGTGGGTCCCGTTCTGTCGGAAACACCACATTGAACCAAGGAACCCTGAGAGCTACTTCAGCTTGAAAGTTGACCCAACGAAGAATAAGAGCAGGCTAGACTTTGTGAAGGACAGGAGGAAGATCAAGAGGGAGTATGATGAGTTCAAGGTGAGGATCAATGGGCTTCCTGACTCAATCAGGAGGAGGTCTGATGCTTTCCATGCCAGAGAGGAAATGAAGCAGCTGAAGAATATGAGGGAGAGTGGAGGTGACCCTTTGGAGCAAGTCAAAGTCCCCAAGGCCACATGGATGGCTGATGGCACACATTGGCCTGGTTCTTGGGCTGTCCCTTCCCACGACCATGCCAAAGGTGACCATTCTGGAATTCTTCAGGTATATTTGCTTTTGTTTTAAGGCTTTCTCATTATTCATCTTGAATTTGAATAAAGCTATTTGGACCATGTTTACTGATCACCTCTCGAATTCTTTGTTAGAGATACAATAAGCAATATGGTCATTAAATATGGTCGAAACTATACTGTCTGCAATAACCAAGCAATATTGAACAACTGATGCTGCAAAATGCACAGGTGATGCTGAAGCCTCCTAGCCCTGACTCCCTTTTGGGAGGGGCAGATGACAAGCTCATAGATTTCACAGATGTCGATATACGCCTCCCTATGTTTGTCTACATGTCAAGAGAAAAGCGGCCAGGCTACGATCATAACAAGAAAGCTGGTGCCATGAATGCGCTGGTGCGAGCATCAGCCATCTTGTCCAACGGCCCTTTCATTCTCAACCTTGACTGCGACCACTACATCTACAACTGCAAAGCTGTCCGTGAAGGAATGTGCTTCATGATGGACCGTGGTGGCGAAAACATCTGCTACATTCAGTTCCCACAGAGATTCGAAGGCATTGATCCCTCTGATCGCTATGCCAATCACAACACTGTGTTTTTTGATGGCAACATGCGTGCTCTTGATGGTTTACAGGTACCTTGAAAAATTCTATGCTACAAACTCGTATGGCATACTTATGAACCGCTATAGGATATATAGATTTGTGGACTGTTAGATTTGTTCGTGTGTCATACAAGATTGTAACTTGGAATGCACAAAATCAATATGCATGAATCATGGATTTGCAGGGTCCAGTGTATGTGGGAACAGGGACCATGTTCAGGCGGTTTGCCCTGTACGGTTTTGACCCTCCGAATCCTGACAAGTTGCTGGTGAAGACTGACACTGAGACGCAGGGAGGAGAGCCTTTGACACAGTCGAACACACAACCTTTGACAGCCAGCGACTTCGACGCTGATCTTGACACCAATTTACTTCCCAAGCGTTTTGGAAATTCCACAATGCTGGCAGATTCTATACCCATTGCTGAGTACTACGGTCGCCCCCTAGCTGATCATCCTGCTGTGAAATTTGGACGGCCTCCTGGTGTTCTCAGGGCTCCTCGTGATCCACTTGATGCTACTACTGTTGCTGAAGCTGTCTCTGCCATTTCTTGCTGGTAAGTATGTGGGCACGTACACACACACTTATTTGATCTGAGTTGCGTGAATTCGTAAATTTAACTGACCACATGATGTGACAGTTGATTAACGAACGAGATGATAATCGATCATGTAAACTAAGTAGTAGCAAGCTAGGTACCTATGCATCAAATTAACAATGGTTGACAGGTACGAGGACAAGACTGAATGGGGAGACCGTGTGGGTTGGATTTATGGGTCAGTCACAGAAGATGTGGTGACGGGGTACAGGATGCACAACCGTGGATGGCACTCAGTCTACTGCATTACCAAGCGTGACGCATTTCGGGGTTCAGCTCCGATTAATCTCACAGATCGACTCCATCAAGTGCTCCGTTGGGCTACAGGCTCTGTCGAGATTTTCTTCTCCAGGAACAATGCCTTCCTTGCCTCAATGCGCCTCAAGTTACTGCAGCGCCTTGCCTACATCAACGTCGGTGTCTACCCTTTTACCTCAATATTTCTCATTGTCTACTGCTTCCTCCCTGCACTCTCACTCTTCACTGGACAGTTCATAGTGGCAAATCTCAACATCACATTTCTAATCTACTTGCTAACCATTACCATATGCCTTATATCTCTGGCCCTCCTGGAGGTAAAGTGGTCTGGGATCGGTTTGGAAGAGTGGTGGAGAAACGAACAGTTTTGGCTCATTTCTGGAACCAGTGCTCACTTGGCTGCTGTGGTGCAAGGGCTTCTCAAAGTCATTGCAGGAATTGAAATCTCTTTCACATTGACTTCCAAGTCTGCAGGAGAGGACGAAAATGATGTCTTTGCAGATTTGTACCTTGTCAAGTGGACTTCCCTCATGATCCCTCCCATTGTTATTGCAATGGTCAACATCATTGCCATTGCTGTTGCATTTTCCAGAGAGGTTTATGCAATAAATCCTCAGTGGGCTAAGTTTATTGGTGGAGCTTTCTTTAGCTTCTGGGTGCTGGCTCATTTGTATCCTTTTGCCAAGGGTTTGATGGGGCGAAGAGGGAAGACACCGACCATCGTGTTTGTTTGGTCAGGTCTCATTGCCATTACACTTTCCTTGCTCTGGGTCGCCGTTAACCCACCAGGTGCTGCCGGTGGTGCTGCAGCAGGAGGCGCCGGGTTCCAATTTCCATAAGCATCTCAATGAGTACATTTTAGGGTCAAGAAACTGTAGAAATATAAAACTAGCAGGATTGACAGTTACCTTTCTTCTGTTATCTTTAAAAATGGGCATCCAGAGAAGTTGTTTTGTTCTTTGATTGTAATTGGTGGAGTTTGTATATCTTTTATTGAAGGAATTATGCTGAAAAGTCTGTAAACTGAACAGCATTTTCATTCATTTTGTAATGATTAATTGTTAAGTCTCTTATAAAATGAATCTGGGTCGTTCTGGTGTACAAGGCACGTATGCATGTATGGATACAAGGGATATGTGCAAGCACAAGATTGGTCGATTCATAACCCTAATCCTGACCCTTCTAATTCTATCCCCATGCATACCATATATATGGTCTAAGCTGGCAATGATGGAAGTGCCAGGGAAGATCAACTAGATAATACAGGCTATGTGACATAAAATTCTTACTAGTTTCTTACGAATTCAAAACCACAACTCTCCAGACAGTTCAAGAAGGATTGTGCTTGTCATAAAAACCATGGCTCCATTGGGACCCTCAGGCACCACCTAAATGGAGCCATGTTGAAACAGTCTGTGGAGTTCAAGAATCTCCACCATCATAATTCATATAATAGAGCAGTGATGTGCAAAAAATGTAAAAAAGGGTACAAATTTAACGCCGCATCCTTTCATTCCTTACACTTCTAATTAATATAATAAAACGATTAAGTCAAGGATCAACACAGGAAACATAAAAGTTGAGATTGCAATAGCTAAATTCTTAAGAATAGGAGACCCAAATCATTGGAATTCAAAAAATAGTGACCAAAAGTACCGCATATTTACATGAGTCTCATCATTTAACTATAACTGCTGGGAACAATAATTATAGATTGGCGAATTAGATACATCCAACTGCATAGGCTTGAGATCCAAATATAAGTATGAACAAACCAAAACTACTTGTATTCTATCTTCTCAAAAGCAACCAAAGCTCTGTACTTGGGGGACAGACAGGATATTCATCTCTACAGTTTAAAAATCTGACTGTTCAAATGGCACACGCACAAACAATTGGCCATTCAAGGTCACCACAGCAGATGTCTGTTGTGGATCGATTCTCGAAGGGAGGCTGACAACCTATAAAGAAAACCACTTTAATTATCCTGCAGGTAAGTGCCACACTACACAACAAAAGTTTTCATTTGAACATTAATATATGTGTGAATCTAATGCTGCTATATTATCTTCTTATAGAAAAAAAAAACTGTTATACTATCTTGTTGACAAGAGGCCAGAAATCCAGGTGATGCAGAATGCATATTGTTAGTTTACCTAATTTAGTTAAAGATTCCTTGTTGTTGAAGGATCTCTTATTAGTTAATTTGCTTTCCTATTTCTTAAAGTTTACTTTTCCTTTTCCTAGACTAAAAAGGGTTTTGCCTCTATAAATAGAGTTGTTTGTAATCTTTTAAGGGAGACTTGATTAATGATAAATTTCCTTACTTTAAACTCTCTGATTCCTTCCCTTTCCCTTCGTCTGTTCGATCTCTAATTCTTCTCCTCGATCTCTTATTTCTTCTCTGTTCTATTGCTCAACTGTTCACTCTAATATCTACGGGCTGTTCTACATCACCAGGCTAATGATATCTTAGGCTTAGGTCTGGGACAGTAGGAACCTGCAGAAATCCTCCCCCCACCAAACCAACAAAAGAAAACCCCGCCATTTCAGGATTCTATTTCCCCCACTTCAAAACTGCAAAGAACCACATATGCAGGTATATAAGTTTAAGTTATGCCAACCTTCTTAAAGGGTGTGACACCCCAAGGATTATCCAGTTGCTTTGGTTGACCAGATATAATCAGGCGCCCAGCTGGATCAGACTGAACATGCACCTGAATCACAACCACCGTTAACAACAAAATTGGATAGAGAGTATAACAAGCAAAAGCTGGATAAAAAATTTTACTTGGAACAAAAAAACAGAATTTAGGTCGATCAACTACACATGGAAAAGAACTACCAACTTTAACCACAAAAACAAAGTCGACTAATTTAAAAATGATATGGATGACAAAACTAGTTCATGAACTAACCTCCTCACGAAGAAGTCCAGGAACTAAGGCATATACCTCAAAGCAATCATTCTGTGTACAGTAAAATTTCAAATTCTAATTAGATATAATCTGTAGAAATATGTTAAGTCCCAACAGTGGGATGAGAGAAACTTACAAATCTTTTCACGTTAACCTTCACCCAATCTGCTGGGCGTCCAATATCAAATACCATTATGTCCAATCTATAAACAAGGGGAAAACAAAAACGTTCAGCTGGAACAATAGCAAAGATACTTTCAATTATCATGTCAACTGAAATCACTAGGGGTCGAGAGAAAACAAATACTAACCGTGGCTTTATAGCTTTCATGTCAGCAACCTGGATAGCAGAATCCACATGAGATGGCTTTTTCCGCTTTAGTAAACCTGAGTTAATAAACCATTTTTTTAAAGAGAGAAGACCATTATGGCAGCAAAAATGCAAAAAACTTTAGGCTCATGATACCAGAACTTTTAAGCTGCTTGTCACTTTTTGGCATGGTACTCAAGTTCTTATCCTAAAATATGACACAAAAATAAGATCATAAGGAAGGGAAAAAAGTAAAAAAGAAAAGGAGAATAAATAAATTAAATAAGCATAGAGCTTAAAATTTCTCCAGACCTTAATAATTGCATCGCCGACCTCACCATTACCAAGAAGGCGTTGAGAATGCCAACCCTGCATGGCACGAGCTGCTGCATCCCTTAGTGCCCTGCCTGATCCTAAAGTTTGGCTGCCATCAGCCTGCATTATAAATCCAAAAGGATCAATTGCCCAAGAAACAAAAGAGCAAAAGAAGAGAAGAAGAAAAAACTGTCTCGGCAGATAACTAATATTCCTCATGCAACATTGAGCATCATTTTCATTATCTTATGCAGAACCACAACTTAATTTCTACATCCAATAACACATATATGCACCCCATGAATGGGAAGGAGGGGGGAAAAATCACAGCATCTATAACTGCAATAGAAGAAACATTCAATTTTTGTCAAAACACTGAAAACAAACTTAGCAACATATATGATTAGCTAAGTCTAATTACCCGATTCTCAACTTTAGTAGGCTCTGCAGGAAGAGCAAGCTCACCGCCATGCAGTCTATGCTTTTCAAATTCAAGTAATGCCTGCAGAAAAGCAGTAATTAGGGACTCCAAGATCCATGCAGGAAAGCGGACAAAAAACAAAGAAGACAAAAATAAAGTGAACTTAAAACACAATAAGTAGAGCATAACCTTCTCATAAAAATTTCGAAAAGTCCAAGAGACAGTTGTACAGGTCCTGTCCACCATGAAAAATCAGGCATTGGAATTCAAGTTTATAAAAAGAACTCAAAACAACAAAGAAATTTTCTGGGGGGTTTCCTATGCATAAGAGATGGACTTCTTAAACAACAGAAAAGGTGGTTTCCTAAATTCATTATGCGACAGCGTCATACTACCGATCAGAATAACTAAGTTTCAAATATAGCCCATTCAAACTTTTTAATATTTCCATCAACTGAAGGATTAAATACGTAAAAGTAACTTTGGGCATTTGCCACAAAATAAGTTGCCTTCCTGTTATATTTTATTTTATGGTCCTGGAAATAAATTAGACAGCTTAAAGAGAGGCATTAATTAAACAAAATAATATTGCTTACTTTGGGGGATTGAATGTTTCTCCGACCTGACGCCACAACTTGCACGAAGTAACCTACACGTGCCCACAGACAAACACTTAGTAGAGTAACTACGAAATAGGTAAATTTTATAAAAGAAAAGAAATGTGCAGCATATCCAATTTCAGATGATTGATATCTAGTACTAGAGAAATTGAGCAAAATTAATCTACCATTACATGTGCATCAGCCAGCTTTCTTTCTTTCCTTGTCTTTATTTTTTATAATTTCTGTTTCCAACTACATTTGCATAGAAAAGCATATAAAGCAGCTGCTTGCTTTAGGTAAAATGGGGTATACATATTGTGAAGTAGATTTTAATGTCACCAAGCTTGTGAGTATAATGTCCTTGACACGGAAATATGTGAAATAATCTATACTTATTTGGAATTGTGTCTATTGTTATTTAACCAATATGTAATGCCCAACTGAAATTCACGGATTCTTTCTGAACTGTGCATAATAACCTAATCTACCAAGCCTTATAAAAAGCCAAGGCCTCAAGAATACAGGATATTCAGGATTCAGGAAAACCTTTTCATAGCCACCAAGTTTGATCACAGCTCTCCATAACCTAAATTATAAAAAGAAACAACAATGAGCCAAAATGTTTTCTAACTTATTAATTTATGCAAACTCAACAGAGATATAATCACCAAGAATTTACTTGAGCAAATTTAATTCCTCTCTGTAGAACTTTGGGGCTTTAAATTCCAAGTTCCTCTCTTTATATACATTCTCCACCTCCTTAATGAATGCCGCTTGCTCCTCCTCAGTCCCTGACTCATCATCCTCAGCAGCACCTGGGCCTGAGAGAGAAGATTGCTTTGGGTCTAAGCTCTTCATCCCAACCTTCCGTCCTACATAAAACTTGGGTTTCAACATGTGCTCATTTATTTCAGTACTCAAAGACAGCATCGTTTTGCTGCTCACCCCCCCTTTCGGTGTCCCACCTCTCTCACCATCATCATCAGATTCAGTCTCCATTTCCACTTCATTATTAAGAGGCATATTATGCTCCACCTTACTAACAACATTATCAGTTTCAGCACTCATATGCTGTTCACTGGAGGGGTTGGCCTTGCTGCTCAACCCATCTATCAGTTTCTCCGTAGCAACCCCACTATCACGACGCATTTTATCAGGCTCCTCCTTACAAACAACATTATCAGTTTCAGCACTGATATATGGTTCATTGGAGTGGTTGGCCTCACTGCTCACCCCATCTATCAGTTTCTCCGATGCAACGTTGCTATGACGAGGAATATCAGGTTCCACCTCACAAACAGCATCATCAGTTTCAGCACTGATATGTGGTTCATTGGAGGGATTGGCCTCACTGCTCACCTGGTCTATCAGTTTCTCTGTTGCAACCTCACTATCACGAGGCATATCAAGCTCTACCTTACAAACAACATCATCAGTTTTAGCACTGCTATGTGGTTCATTGGAGGGGTTGGCCTCACTGCTCACTGCATCTATCAGTTTCTCCATTGCAACCTTGCTATCAACAAGAGGGATATCAGGCTCCACCTCACAAACAGCACCATCAGTTCCAGCACTGATATGTGGTTCGTTGGAGGGGTTGGTCTCACTGCTGACCCCGTCTATCAGTTTCTCCATTGCAACCTTGCTATCAACAAGAGGCATATCAGGCTCCACCTCACAAACAGCACCATCAGTTTCAGCACTGATATATGTTTCGTTGGAGGGGTTGGCCTCACTGCTCACCTCATCTATCAGTTTGTCCATTGCAACCTCAGTATAACAAGACATGGCAGGCTCCACCTTACAAACAACATTATCAGCTTCAGCACTGATATGCGGTTCATTGGAGGGTTTAGCCTCGCTGCTCACCCCATTTATCAGTTTCTCTGTTGCAACCTGAGGAGGCATATCAGGCTTACCAATTTCAGCACTGATATGTGGTTCACTGGAGGGATTGGCCTCTTTGCTCACCCCCTCTATCAGTTTCTCCATTGCAACCTCACTATCACGAGGGATATCAAGCTCCATCTCACAGGCAACATTATTAGTTTCAACACTGATATCTGGTTCATTGGAGGGGTTGGCCTTGCTGCTCACCCCCTCCTTCAGTGCCTTCCCTTCCTCAACATCATCTTCTTCCTTTTCAATCTCCATGGGGATCGCAGTCTGACTTGAACCACCATCACTGACAAGATGATCAGTCTCTGCACTGCCACATAATTCAGTGCTCGGGTTGACTTTGATGTCCACATCATCCCTCAGTGCCTCCCCTTTCTCACCATCATTCTGTTCACTTTCAATCTTCACAGAAACCTCACTCTCACAGTGCACACCAGAATCCACATTGCTAACAAGGTTAACACTTTCACTACTGGCATGCGGCGCATTGGAGGAATTGTTAGTAATGTTAGCATCTTCAGGAGTTTTGAAGACAGTGGGAACAGAATCAGCCGGACCTTGAATGTCATTATGCAATTCTTCAACACCAATGTCATGAATGCTGTTCTGGGTCTCCAATTCTACACTATCAACAGGGTTGGGGTTTGGTTCTTGACCCTCTTCAAGTTGTGCATGGACATGGGTATGGCTCAAACTTTTGTTTTCTTCAGCCTCCTCCATATTTTTCCCCTCTTCTTTGGCTATATCGTCCATGTTTTTCTATCTCTTCCTTCTCCTTCTTCAAACATTCAACCAAAAACACACACAAAAATCTCAGCTTTAAACAATCCAACCCAAAAAAACTCGGAAACAAAAAGCACCCACAGATTTCGAAGAAATGAAAGAGGGAACGTTGTGACAAAACAAGAAACAAGAAGCATATAGTGCTTTTATAGCCTCTGCTTGTATTGCAACGACGAGAGACAAAACAACTACTTGAAAGTTGAAACGACGTGGAGAGAGCCTTACCCAGTTGCCCTTTTGGGACACGAAGATGGTGAAAAGTACTGGTGGGTGTGCGGTGGCTCAGGCACACCAAGCTCTGCTTCTGCGTTCTGCGTTCTGCCCCTGTGGCTCTGCTAAACCAAGTGACGCTTAAAATGTATTGATCTGACTATTGGGCAGCCGGTTGCTCTACTGCTCTCCTCTCTTCACAATGGCTTTTTTTCTTTTTTGGGATTTTTTATTATCCTCTCCTTTTAACTTCTCACGTGTCAAGATGGGTAATTTTTCCACACAATTAGGTGTATACAATAATACTAGAGACAGTACTTTTTTTTTTTTCCTTTCTTACAATTATACAATAATATTAGAGACATCAATTTTTAGATGATAATTTATATAGCAGTTTTTTATTTGGTATGAATAAATAACATTCATAATCAGCTCATAAGGAAAACAAATAAAACACTACCACATCAATTTGTGCCCAAAAATTTGTATAATAAATTAGTGTTTCTAGTATTACTCATAATTATGTCTCTTTTTTCTCGTAATGTGCTCTATAATCCGTCAAATATGGAGTATTTATAATTATTTTTGGGTTTTAGTATTCTGTCTTGCGTTGCGTGTTTAATTTTTTATTTTATACAAACGATATTGAAAGAGGGATTGAAGTTAGGTGATGGTGTGTTTATAAAACTTTTGGTTGCATAGTCTCAAGTTAGTGTGGGTAGTTTTGTTCGTACCGGCCAAATAAAATTAGTGTGTGTAGTTTTGTTCCTCTTTCACACAAAAAAGTATAATTTGGCTACATCAAGCCAAACTACAATTTACGCTTCGGTGGGCAATTTAATTTCTTTGGGAAATTCATAAACTGAATAAAACATGTAATGTTAATGTTTTTTTGTTTTTTTTTTGTTTTATACAAATGTTATATTAATATATTTTTGGCACATGCTATTTTCTTTTTTCTTATTATGTTTTATGTTCTATTTTGTGTGCATTTGGTTTGGTTCATGGAAAATGAAATAAATTAGTATTTCATAGTTATTTCCCCAGCATTACCAAATATGGAAAATAAAATTTTCATTTTCCATTCATTGGAAAAAGACATGGGAAATCATTTCAAATCAAATCCTTTCTGCGAACCAAACGAATTTATACTAAATGTTGAAATTCTTACCTCATTTGAAATTTATGATACGTCTCTCACTAAAGTTATTATTTTCTTTAATATGAAGTTCTATTCATTTGATATACGTTAAAGCATAGAGAGTATTTATGAAGGGAAACCGATCAAAGAAACTTTTTAAGTTTTTAAGTTTGGTTTTGTTAAGATTTATAAATATGTATTTATGTTATGTGTATTTACTACCATTAGTGCTAATTAGTAAAATAACAATATTAAACTTTTCTAAATTATATAATGTCGGGGGAGAAAGGACATCGGATGCATGGGTTAATATTAAAACTACAACCAAGTCCATTACAGGAAATGTTGAAATTTATATAAAATGACAAATTCTCAAATTCCATATAATCGACGGCTAGAATTGCATGTTTGACAATATAACAAACAAGTCACTATTTATTGAAAAAATATAATAATATAAAAAATAATTTTTAATGAAACGTTGTAATGATGAAGAACTAATCCAACGGTGCAAAAGCGTTCACGAAATTGATGGGTGACCTAGTCGATCAGAGCCCCAGGAGCTGGGTTAGAATAGAATACGAAGAGCCTACCCACCCTTCTCAAGCTCCCGTCCCTCTTTCGCTTCATCATCACTCTCATTATATTCCTTGTTATTTTATTCATATTTTTCAATAATTTCCTTCAATTCAATCAATTTGAATACAAAGCCCTCCCAATCCCCACTCAAATTGAACCAGATTCTAGGGTTTCTCTGTTACTGTGAAAACCCTAAGAAAAAAAGCTCCCATTTTTGTCTCACTCCATTGGTCAAGCTAAAGGTTGCACTTTGCTGAAGATCCACCGGAGCCCACTTTCTCAAGGGGATGAGACCATGATAGACTGTATGAAAATCTGTCTCTTTGAGGGTCAGTCTTTTCCTTTACATTTTAGTTTTTGGCATATTTGTGAGAATTTACTTTGTATTTCCACTCTTTCCCGCTAAGACTGTAGACGGACTGAGACTGATAATAACTTATTTATATGCCTATTAATGTATATATATATATATATATATATAATACAATGTTATATTTCTACAGAAAACAAACTTGTCAGGCTTGGGAATTGAGAGAATTCACTTGAGATTGATCTGAAACTATTTCAAAGTTTGACATGGATAACGAGGTGATTGAATTTGATATTGGGTTGGGAGGAGGGGGAGGTCGAGACGGCGATGATGATTTTGTAGACATTGAGCACCCTGTCGATGATGAGGAAATGGTTGATAGTCCTCTTATGAGCAGTGCCACTGGAAGTGCCAGTGGTATTGTTGTTTTTGGTGGTGGAGGGAGTGGTGAAATTTACCTTCCTGAGGGGGACCTCTTGGACCTTGAGCCTTATGAAGGCATGGAATTTGAGTCCGAAGAGGCTGCCAAGGCCTTTTACAATTCGTATGCTCGGCGTGTTGGGTTTAGTACTCGTGTCAGCTCTTCGCGTCGTTCCAGGCGTGATGGAGCAATCATACAGAGGCAATTTGTTTGTGCTAAAGAGGGTTTCCGGAATTTGAATGAGAAGCGCACCAAGGATAGGGAGATCAAGCGCCCACGTACTATCACCAGAGTAGGATGCAAAGCATCCTTGTCTGTAAAGATGCAAGATTCAGGGAAGTGGGTTGTGTCTGGTTTTGTTAAAGAGCATAATCATGAGTTGGTTCCACCTGATCAGGTGCATTGTCTTCGTTCGCACAGGCAAATATCAGGCCCTGCTAAGACCTTGATTGATACCCTGCAGGCAGCTGGCATGGGTCCCCGGAGGATTATGTCAGCACTGATTAAGGAATATGGTGGAATAAGCAAAGTCGGATTTACAGAGGTGGACTGTAGAAATTACATGAGGAATAATCGCCAGAGAAGCTTAGATGGGGACATTCAGATGCTTTTGGATTACTTGAGACAAATGCAAGCTGATAACCAAAATTTTTTCTATGCTGTGCAGGGGGATGAGGATCAGTCCACGGGCAATGTCATCTGGGCTGATCCAAAGGCAAGGATGAACTATAGTTACTTTGGTGATACTGTTACTTTTGACACTACCTACAGGTCAAACAGGTACCGTTTGCCCTTTGCACCTTTCACAGGGGTAAACCATCACGGACAGCCTGTGTTATTCGGTTGTGCCTTCCTGATAAACGAATCTGAAGCATCATTTGTTTGGTTGTTTAAGACATGGCTTATGGCAATGTCGGGCCGCCATCCAGTGTCCATTACCACTGATCATGATGCTGTGATACAGTCAGCCATCATGCAGGTTTTCCCACAGACCCGCCACCGTTTCTGCAAATGGCACATCTTCAAAAAATGCCAGGAGAAGTTATCCCATGTTTTTCTTAAACATCCAACTTTTGAAGCAGACTTTCACAAGTGTGTTAATTTGACTGAGTCGATAGATGAATTTGAGTCTTGCTGGTTGTCTCTTGTTGACAGATATGATCTCAGGGATCATGAATGGCTTCAAACAGTATACTCTGCTCGCAGGCAATGGGTCCCTGTCTATCTGCGTGACACATTTTTTGCAGAAATGTCCATAACTCAGAGAAGTGACAGCATGAACTCATATTTTGATGGATATGTGAATGCTTCAACAAATCTGAGCCAGTTCTTTAAGCTCTACGAGAAAGCTCTTGAGAGTCGCAACGAGAAGGAAGTGAAAGCAGATTTTGAAACTATGAACACTGCCCCAGTTTTGAAGACCCCATCTCCAATGGAAAAGCAAGCATCTGAGCTTTATACAAAAAAAATATTTATGAGGTTCCAAGAGGAGCTAGTTGGGACACTAACTTTCACGGCATCTAAAGGTGATGATGATGGGGAGATCATCACATATCAAGTAGCAAAGTTTGGGGAGGACCATAAAGCATATTATGTTAAGCTTAATGTTTTGGAGATGATGGCAACTTGTAGTTGCCAGATGTTTGAGTTCTCAGGTCTTCTTTGCAGACATGTATTGGCAGTCTTTAGAGTGACCAATGTGCTAACTCTCCCATCCCATTACATATTGAAACGATGGACAAGAAATGCCAAGAGCAGTGTCATGTTAGAAGAACGTTCTAGTGATGTATATACCAATTATCTAGAATCTCATACTGTTCGATACAATACCTTACGTCATGAGGCCTTTAAATTTGTAGATGGAGCAAAGTCTTCAGAAACCTATGACATTGCACTGGATGCTCTGAAAGAGGCTGCCAAAAAAGTAGCTCATGCACCAAAGAATGACGGGAAAACTATGGTCAACGGGCATGTCAGGGGCAACTTGGCTGGTGGAGCAAGTCGGATACATTATGCTAGTGGGGATCATGAGGGGAGTTCGGGCCAACACTTGTCTGAGGTCAGAGCTATTCCCCAAGTTCTTTGTCATTTGATTACTTGTCTCCTTAGCCTTGGTATTTTTCTCTTTTTTGGCTTTGGGATGGAGTGCTCTGTGTTTATGCAATGTTTGTTTGCCTATGTTTGCCTCATAATTTGACTGATGGGATGCCACTTGGGCGATTTGCATCTGTTCAAGCCTGCTGTAACTTTTCTGTTATGGGTATTATTGTGCAGGATGATATGGACAAAAAAATTCGAGAACTTACGAATGAGCTGCAGTGTGCAAATCGAAAGTGTGAAGTTTATCGGGCTAACCTGCTTTCGGTTTTGAAAGATATAGAGGATCATAAGTTACAGTTGTCAATTAAAGTGCAAAACATTAAGATTGGCATGAAAGATGGCCTATAAAGGTGCAATACAGTCACACATGTATTTATCTTTTATTTTAATTGCTTTTTAGTCAGTGTACTTTCACAATGCTCTCTGGAAAGGTATTTCTTCACTTATGGGTGGTGTAGAAATTTGAAATATGTGCGAGTTGGGTTGTGTTTCCAGTGTTTTCAATTTTCGTAGATGTATATTCATAGTTGCTGGATCCAAACTCTATGCAGATAGTTGGCCTTGTGTCTGATATAATGAAAGGTATTATCTTAGTTTCCATATAATAAGATGAATTGGAATGAAAAGTAAACTCTCACTGATGCGGGAAATTTGCAGGGTCCATGTTTTGGACCATGGATGGATCTTGGTTGCGGATTTGACTCGCCAGAGGCTTGATATCTCACGTGTAAATTATTTCTAGCCAATTTGTCATACTTCCTCCTTTTCTTTTCATTATTGGTTATATTATTTTGAACCGCTTTATGTTGTTTCTAACATTGTATGGGTCTCCTAGTGTGCAACGGTAACCTTGCAGGAGGAGAAACATCATTGTATGAGTAGTTGAAAATGAAGGCCAATATGAGAGCTGACTGCAAGGTTAATCGGGGTATGGATGTGTTTGGCAATTGAAATTCTTTGGTAGTTATTTTCTAATCGTGTGTGTGAGGTATAATTTACTGGTTTTGTGTTCCCCTCGTGTGTATCTTTCTGTTGATCAAAGCTTTTCTGGAGCTCCCTGCTTACTTCCTATTCTACGGATTGTTAGCTACCTCATTTTTCTAGCACTGAGAGTAATACACACTGAAGTGTGACACCAAACACAGCCCAAACCGAGGTAAGACATCCGAGTTCGGGAAAGGCTCTGTGTATAGCTGAAATGTTATGTTCTTGTGAGCCTTTGTTGGAGTCAGTTTGTAAATGTAACATTGTTATGCATCATGCACTGTACAAGCTGATTTTCTCAAGTGAATTTCAACTGTGTGGCTGAAAACTCTGTTCCTTATGGTATGCTACATTTGAGAACCTCCGAAAGTTGAGAGCAGGGTGATTTTTACTTTCTATAAACCCTATATTATCAACAGTAAACGTCGATCGGGTGATTGTTAGTCGTCAATTTCTGCACAATCCATGGTGAAAATTTCTGTGAAAAGACTAACAATTATTCACCTAAGGGACTGCCATTTTCCAAAGCTTAGCATAAGAACTCGTCTGGGATTTGATGCACCTAGCATGTGAGTTGCAAAGAGCATGGTATTATCTCAAGCAATGACGTCAAATTTTGTACTTTGGAAATGGACAACATCCAATGCAGCAAACCAAAGAAGTGCTTTTCATAACCGAAAATCAAAAGAACAAAATGGGAGAAATCAAAAGAAGAGTTTATTGAGATGCCTTCAAGAAATTAAAATATAATAAAAAACTTTAAAAATGCAACCGAAAAAAGGAAATAATAAAATCCTAAAATGAGAATTGTTTTTAGCTGAGATTATATAATGGAACTTCATTCTTTGAATTTTAAAAATCAGATTTTTGAAACCCTATTTCCTGTGAAAAAAATTCCACTCAATACCACTAAAGCTAAAAATGGGGTTTTGGTTTGAAAGTCGTTTGCTTTCTTCGAAATAATCGAAAGGGCTTTGAGAAGAGTCTGCTTGGGTCTTTCTATCACCCTATCGCCAGAGGGAGACAGCGACCGGGCCAGTCTTGGAGTTTGACGAAGACCACTATTTCGTGTTGCAGAGCTTGTTTGCAGTTTTGGGTGAGTCTTTCTTCCTTTACCCAGTTTACATATAATTTTGGTTCAATTTAGTATATTTTTCCAGATTCTTTGCATTTTGATGAAACCCAGCAACTGGTTCAAATATGGAAATATTGGGTGTGGCCGCCCAGTCAGTTTCTGGCTTTCAGCTGCCTGAAAGGCTTAAATCCCTTTCTTCTTCAATACCCAATTCTCTCTTGTCACAAAACTTACTGTTTCCTCTGTTTCTTCTCTTCTCAAGCTTCAACTTCCCTCAAGCTTATATCTCAAACAGACTCAACTACAACAAACAAGGTATTTTTCTTAACCACCCCTTTTTTTGCTTGTGCAAATTGATTAGGTTTTTGTATGAAATTTAGTGCTGTAATTTTTGTACTCCATTTTCTTGAATTTCTCTCTGTGCAATATTTTGTGGGTTAAGTATTTAAGTATTTGGGTTCTCATACCTTATGGGTGTCGTGTAGTAAATCTTTTTTTCTTTAAAAAAAACAAAGTTACTGTAATGTTGATGATGTTGCTTTAGGGAGGCTACAAATTTGGGAATTGTTTTCTGTGGTTTGAGGTTTGGTGACTTCTGATAAAAGCATGCTTAAGATTAGCTTAAATGGGTGTTATTCTGCGAAAACAATGGTTGATTTCCTATATATCCAATTTCCAGACCATACCTCGTGCAATCGCAGTTAAAAACTAGTTTGAATACTTAAAATTGCTACAAGAAAATCTGTAGCTTTATTGCATGTAGGAAGTGCCATGAATCTGCAATAAATTTTTATTGCATGTAGGAAGGCCTCGCATGTCTAAAAGAATTTGCAATGTTAACAATTAGGGAAAATTTTCGCAATTAGGATGAATCTGGTTATGATGACCAGGAGGAGGAGGAGGAGCATATAATTATAGTGAAGGTGTAGAGATGATAGCAGCGTATGATGTTTTAGTTATAGTTTGAACCCTAATTTGTGTAAGTTACCTTCCGTATTTAATAATGGACTTTGGTGGAAACATTTCTTACTTTTTTCTTATTGGCTACAGTTGAATTTTGAAGTTACATGAGTGGCGTCAGACAGAGGACCCTCGGGGGTGGGGGTCAGCATGTGTTAGACTATCTGAAACGAATGCAAGCAGAAAATCCTGCTTTCTTCTATGCAATTCAGAATGATAGTGATCACTCTAGTGGAAATATATTTTGGGTGGATTCAACAGCCAGGATGAACTATACATATTTTGGAGATACTGTTATATTTGACACCTCGTACAGGACAAACCGCTATAGGATACCGTTTGCCTCATTTTCTGGGCTTAATCATCATGGGCAGCCAGTGTTGTTTGGCTGTGCGTTAATTCTAAATGAGTCTGAGTCCTCATTCTTATGGCTGTTACAAACTTGGCTTCATGCAATGTCTGGACGCCACCCTGTCTCCATCACCACTGATCCAGAGAGGCACATACAAGTTGCAGTTGCGCAGGTTCTTCCTGAAACTCGCCATCGTTTCTGTAAGTGGGCCATATTTAGAGAAACACAAGAGAAACTAGATCATCTCTATCGTTCTCATCCTACTTTTGAGACTGAATTTAAGAAGTGCATCAATGAGAGTGAGACAGTAGATGAGTTTGAGTCACGTTGGGAATCATTGCTTCAAAGATACTACATCATGGATGATGAATGGCTTCAATCAATGTACAATGCTAGGCAACAGTGGGTCCCAGTGTACATGAGAGACACCTTCTTTGGAGAGTTTGCAGTAAGTGAGGGAAGTGAAAGTTTAACTTTGTTTTTTGATGGGTATGTGAATTCATCCACTACCATACAGGTTTTGCTTAAACAGTATGAGAAAGCTGTAGTTAGTTGGCATGAAAAGGAACTCAAAGCAGATTACGACACTACTAATACTATGCCTGTTTTGAAGACACCATCTCCTATGGAAAAACAAGCTGCAAACCTCTATACTAGGCGAATATTTAAGAAGTTCCAGGAGGAGTTGGTTGAGACCCTTGCAAATCCTGCAACAAAAGTTGATGACTCAGGAACTGTTGCCACCTATCGAGTGGCCAAATTTGGGGAAGACCACAAAGCCCATGCTGTTGATTTCAATTCTTTTGAGATGAAAGCTAGTTGTACGTGTCAAATGTTTGAATATTCAGGAATAATCTGTAGGCATGTACTAGCAGTTTTTAGGGCAAAAAATGTTCTTAGACTCCCTTCTCAATACGTATTGAAACGTTGGACTAGAAATGCCAAGAGTGGAGCTGTGGTGGATGAACATGCTTCTGAATTGCCAAACAATTCTAGAGAATCTGTAACAGTTAGGTATAACAATCTACGTCAGGAAGCAATCAAATATGTAGAAGAGGGAGCAAAATCTATCCACATTTATAATGTGGCAATGAATGCTCTACAGGAGGCTGCTAAGAAAGTTGCTTCTATAAAGAACCAAGGTTCTGGAGCTACTCAGGGTAGTTCCCTGGCCAATGGAGGTAGCCAGGAAATGCATTCAACGGAAGAAAATCAAACAACGGCATATCAGTCTTCGGTACGTTACTCCCACCTCACAAGATATATGTTTAATAATGTTATTGGCGTCGTCGTTATTATGTTTAATAATATATATATATATATATATATTCTCTCTCTCTCTCTCTCTCTCTCTCTCAGCATTAGGTCATTGGGGAAGTTTATGAATATGAAGTAGAATTATTCAAAAGTGAATTTTTTTTGTCTTTCCTGTCATGAATCTGGAAAGCATGGATATAGTTTCGTAATTATTTGCTTATTTGTTACCTTAGGTGTATGTAGCTATTGAACTCTACATACTAAGAAATAATGCATCTTTGGGTGTTCCATTGTTACAAACATGGTAATTCATGATTTCTATTTCATGTTTGTAGCCGGAGAGGGCCAGCTGTAAATTATGATGTCAGAATAAATGTAATCATCACATGGTTTATATGGTGCTTGTGCTTTCACTGTGATCATTATATAATACGCCTTTCTTTTTGTTTATTGGTGCTTGTGTTTTCAGTTTGATCATGATATATGCCATTATTTTTGTTCACTCATTTATTTTCCTCAGGATGAGAAGGAAAAGAAAATCCGTGAATTGTCTGCCGAGTTGGAGAATACCAACCAGCGGTGTGAAGTTTATCGAGCAAATCTGCTTGCTGTTCTACGAGACATGGAAGAGCAGAAGTTGAAGCTTTCAGTGAAGGTTCAAAGTGCAAGGCTAAGTCTGAAGGAGTGACTGCTATTTGCAGAAGAAACCCTTCCATTATGTATTTCCTTCTCTGGACCGTGCACATTCAGTCATTGACATCTTTGTATCTCCCATCCAGCGTGCCAGGGCTTCCTGCTGGGAGAAAGTTGGGTGGGGGAGAGGAGAGGGTGTGCCTGAAGGCGGGCAATATTTGTATTTAAACCGTTTTCTCTTAACTCTTGCACCGTAAACTTGTTTGTGTCGAGATCTTGTTGGAGGGACCAGGTAGGGATAAGCTGCTACTAATCCGTGGGGTGCACATCCTCTAATGTCAATAATAGGAAGTTGCATTGTTAGGGTCTAGCCTTGGTTAATAACTTGTGGTGATTATTAATTATTAACAATGGGATTTTTTGTAGTATCCTCAAACCCACTTTGAATCTGATAAAATGGAGTTTGAAACTCTCTTTTTCTGTTTGTACTGTTTCGGTTATTGCCTTCCACAATCGTACAGGGTCCAACAAACAAAGAAAAAAAAAAGTAAAAAAGAAAGAAAAGGGGAAAGAGTAAAGAACAAAGAGAATATGTTGGAAAGAAAAAAAAACAAAGAGAATATAGAATCAAATAAAGAAAGTGAAATTCGGCAAAAACAAAATAAAGAAAGTGAAATGTAGAGGCTCGGTTCACATAAAATAAGAAGAATTTCCGTGTAGTAAACCTTGTTTGATGAGTCACAAGGCTTGGTTCGCCCTGTGGAAAAAACTTGTTTGAAACTGACATCTAGCAGATAAGTTTGGCACTGCAGAATCGTCTACCGTGACACATGATATTCACGTGTTATAATATGAGTGAATTTTGTGTTAATATTTTGAGACGTATTAGTATTATTAAAGAAGGATTGCTTACCTTCTTACCTGAGAGGCATTCTTATTTTTTGCAAATTAAAATTTGACACATATATAAAAATAATTCATAAAAAACACATAAAAAAAAATCTTAACACACATATTAAATTGTGATTATGAAGAAAGTAGAAATTCCTAAGAGGAAGGCAAGTATTTAAATGTTATAAATACATAACGGGGGTAACGCTGAAAAAATTATCTATAGATATAGACTAGGACCCGCAAAAGAGTACAATTTGCCACTTGGCAGCTTGAGCTATACAAAGATCTTCACAAATTCCTTAAATTCGGAAATCACAGTGGTCGAGACACCTGTGACAGTGGCACTGAAGACCATCTCGTTTGTTTCTGCTTTTTTTGCTTTGTCTTCATAACATTATGAACCTTCCAGATGAATCCATGCTGCTACTTTTACAAGCGTTGAACTCCTTTATTTATCAAAGAGATTGAGAATATAATCCAAAGCATCCCAAAACATTCCACCTGTTGGGGTCAGAGACTCGAGATGAATTTTGGGGACATTGCTTGCCTTTGTTCTTTTGTAGTCTTTGAAGAAACCTTTGCGTGAAACTCTAAAATTAGTCCTTGACTGAAAAACCATTTATAAGTTGGTTCTGCATTTAAGTTCGAATCCCCCTCTTCGTAGTTTAAATTAGTTTAAAGTAAATTATCGCTTACATAAAAAATAAAATAAAAAACCATTTATAAGTTGGTTCTGCATCTAAGTTCGAATCCCCCTCTTCGTAGTTTAAACTAGTTTAAAGTAAATTATCGCTTACATAAAAAATAAAAAAAACCATTTACAAGTTTCTGATTCTTCATCAAGGACAAGTTTGATTCTTAAGCTCATCAATTATAGTAACATTTATATGGTTTTAAGTCGATAACCTTCAGTATTAGAAATGCTATCTTAATCCCATAAGGGAGGCAACAGCAAAAAATAACATCCTTCCACGGCAATAGATTCCAAAGGCAATGAATGCTATCTTTGATCCCTCTGTATCTCAAACATTCTCACCTTAATTATTGCATGAACATGACCAATTTTTTATTCTTCACTTGTAAAACTCAAGCAAAGAATCTTACCTTAGCTACAAGACTGTTGAGAAACCCTTTTTTTTAAGCTATCAAAAGCATACCAAACTTAACTGGCCATTTAACCCTCATCTCCATATAAGCATCTCTCATCTTGCTGCTACTTCCAAATTGGCCTGAGTGAGAAACTTAGGATTTTCCTGAGAAAAAAAGAAAGAAAAAAGAAAACCCATGAAGATTGACAAGGAAATCTCTCACCCCATCCACCTACAACACAAGCTCAAGATTGAATACACAGAGATCCCATTCTACTGTGATGGGTGCAAAGAACCTGGCATTGGCCTTAAATACAAGTGTCAGAAATGTGAGTTTGACTTGCATAAGGCATGTGCTGTGGCTGCTCCCAACATCCACCATCCCTTCTACAACAAATGTGAGTTTCATTTTCTTCACAACCCGCCTGGCGCTGCTAGGAGAGTGTGTGATGCATGTAGGAAGGATGTTTTGGGGTTTGTGTACCACTGCTGGAAATGTGATTTTGATCTGCACCCTTGTTGTGCAAACCTCCCACAAGTCCTAGACGATGGGGAGCACAACCTTTACTTGTGCCTCAAGTTATCTAGTCCTTGTCATAGGTGTGGAGGCAAGGGGCCTGGTTGGTCTTACAGGTCTGATTGCAAGACCTATAACCTTCATGTGTCATGTGTGAAGGAGTTGCTTGTGGAGAGCTGGCAAGCCATGTATCTCAATGTGGACAAGAACAAAGTTAGGGAAATGCAGACTAGAATCCCAAGCCTTAAGGGAACGCTGAAAAACCATCATGGAGGGAGAGGAGGAGGAGGAAAGGTCAGAAAGTGTTGCCAGATTGCTGGTGGTGCCGTTCGTGTTATTGTCTCTGCCATCCTGGGAGATCCTACTGCTCTTATAGGCGCGGTTGTCGGCGGTTTCATATCCAAGTAGAAGGGGGGGAAATGAAAACAAGTGTGCTTAGTATGTCTTGTTATTACTTTTCTTCATGTTTTCCTGTTTCACGGTTTGTTACTTGGTTACATGTAAATTTATAAGTACTGTGTGTGTGAATGATTAGGACCCTGCAGTGTCCTCCAAATCTGCATATTAAAGTTAAAAATATGTTTAGATATGACATTGTGTGTCGTTTCTTGAGTAGCATTTCATTCGGATAAGGAAACAACTGAGAATTGGTGCCTCCTTTTATGTACAGAAACATACACATCACTTTGTGTATTCTTATGGATAGGTCCTTTTTTTGGCTGTTGGTGAGTACCAAAGGTAAGAAGGTTTTGTAATGTACCAAACATATAGCGAGGGCTTATAATTTCAGTGATAGAGCACTTTATCCTACATTTCCGATGAGAGTTGAACTTACAAGTCACGCGCTCTCCGTCCCAAAATCATTATAAAAATGAAAAAAATAAAAATAATAAAAGAAAAAAGAAGAGAGATATAGTAATCTTCGTGACGTTGGCGCGGTAGGTGTTGCATGACAAATTTTGTTTCTTTCTATTTTCCTTCATATTATTCAAAATCTTCTTGGTCTCCCCTTGTAAAATTCAATGAGGCCTTCTGCAATGCGACCTCTTCTGGTTCTAGCATACGCACGGTACTCATGCTGCTTAGAAGTTTCCTTTAAAAGAAAAAGAATACAAACATGTGAGTTTATAGCCCAATGGGTTCATATTTCTGGCAGAAAATATTGACTTTTTCATGGCCAATTAGCCGGCTTGACTTTTGAAAAGTGTCTGTTTTTTGAGTTTTCTTGAAGGAAGAAAAACAAAGGAAGAACATTAACAAGTACTACACAAACAGAACATTGTATTTTAAAGATAAGGTTAACAGGTCCAAAGGGAGAATTGACAAATCAAGCCCCTTGTCTTCCATTTTGGTAATTTCGTGTCAGATTCCTTATTCAACAGATGTATGTATATATAACATATTTAGTACAAGTAGAAAGCAAATCTCTCATTTTGATCACCTTGTGCAGATAGCGAGCACCATTTCCTCTCACATTTGGTTAGTTCCATTTTTTCTGTTCTTGTTTTCTGCATTTAAATTAGCTCTAGGTGAATCAATCAAAATCAACAAGGAATATGGGGCTTCCAAAAGGAATATTAATCACCTTTCTAGTTGTCCCTTTTGCCATAATGCTGCATCAAGCTGCCATAGGCACTGCAGAATCAGCGGCTAAGCCGAAAGATTTCCCTTTTCCTGTATTTGATGAAAAAACTGACCAAGTTGCCTTCCACTTTAGAGGCTATTCTTCCATTGATCATGGGGCACTTCAGTTAACCCCAGACACTGGGAACCAAGACTTTGGTTTAGAAAACAAGTCCGGGCGCATCATGTACCACAGAGCTTACAGACTATGGTTGTCTGACATCGATGATGATGATGTTGTTGCCTCCTTCAACTCAACTTTCCTCGTGAACATTTACCGTGACATAGAGCGGAATGCCGGGGAAGGCTTTGCCTTTCTAATAGCTTCAGATATAAATATTCCTGAACAAAGCCATGGACAGTGGCTAGGCCTCACCAATGCCAGCACTGATGGGAATGCCACAAACCACATCGTTGCTATAGAATTCGACACAGAAAAGCAGGATTTCGACCCCGATGGCAACCACATAGGGCTCAACATCAATTCTGTACACTCAAACAAGACTGTTTCTCTCAACCCTTTAGGCATTGAGATATCGCCGGAGATAGCCACCAACTACAGCGTGTGGGTGGAATACGACGGCAGGTCCAAAGTCATGGAAGTCTACATGGCTAAACACTCTCGAGCCAACCCACCAAACAAGCCTAACACACCACTTTTGAGTGAGACAATAAACTTGAGGCATTACCTGAAAGAAGAGTCCTATTTTGGATTTGCTGCTTCCACAGGCAGCTCAGCAATTCAGCTAAACTGTGTTTTGGAATGGGATTTAAAAGTGGAGGAATTACACCCAAGAAAAGATTGGACTTCGTTGAAGATTGCTGTTGGGGTTGGTGTTCCAACAATGGCCTTGTTATTGATACTTGGATTTTGGCTGGGAATTAGGTATGTGAAGAAGAGGAAAAGAACCAGGGTTGAAGAGTCCAATGTGCTAGGGACACTGAAAAGGTTGCCAGGAATGCCTAGAGAGTTCAAGTACAAGGAGCTTAAGGAGGCAACTAATAATTTCCATGAAAGTATGAGACTCGGACAGGGTGGTTTTGGCATTGTTTACAGAGGAACTCTGCATGATAAGGATCATGCGGATACTAAAACCTCTACAGAAATTGCTGTCAAGAAATTCTCCCGGGACAACATTAAAGGCAAAGATGATTTCTTGGCTGAGCTCACCATAATTCACCGGCTTCGACACAAACATCTTGTACGGTTAGTAGGTATGTCATTTGCACCATTCATTTTTTTTTAATCCAATCTTTAATTTAGATTAATGAGCTAATTAGGAACATTTAAAAATGTTTTAATTCCAAGAAAAAATAAAATAAAATAAAGGGCCAACAGTCAACCAGAAATCGTCAATGCACAATACTTAGGGCGGCTGAGAAATAATCCACCTTGCTACATTTGAATTTTGATATGGTCTTTTGTATTGACAATGTCTTTTTCTTTCTTCCTTTCAAGGAAATCTTCAGAACCCAACTCTCAATTATTATTATTATTATTATTATTATTTTAAAACATGGTTAGAACTTGTACATCCAAAAATAAGTGTATTCCAACAGACTATAATTTCAAGTTTGAACTTCCTTCACTTAAATTTCTGTTGCATAAACAGCTAAATCATGAAGTTTCAAAACCCTGCTCATTACTCTACATTGACTATTGTACAGGATGGTGCTATGAGAAACGGAAGCTTCTTTTGGTGTATGATTTCATGCCAAATGGCAGCGTCGATAAGCACTTATATGAAACTTCCAGCCAGAATACACTGAATTGGAAACATAGATGCAAGATCCTTGCTGGTGTGGCGTCAGCATTGCATTACCTGCAAAACGAGTATGACCAAAAAGTGGTGCACCGCGACCTAAAAGCCAGCAACATCTTGCTTGACTCGGACTTCAATGCTCGCCTGGGAGATTTTGGCCTTGCCCGAGCCTTGGATCAAGAAAGGAACTCATATGCTGAACTAGAACTAGCTGGAGTCCCGGGCACCATGGGCTATGTTGCTCCAGAGTGTTTCCACACAGGAAAGGCCACTCCAGAATCTGATGTGTTCGGTTTCGGGGCAGTGGTGCTTGAGATTGTATGTGGTAGAAGTCCAGGGATTAAGATTCTTCATGAACACCACCAGTATTCCTTGGTTGATTGGGTGTGGATGATGCATCGAGAAGGGCGCATTGAAGAAGCCATGGATAAGCGGCTCAACGATGATTATGTGTTTGATGAAGCAAATCAGCTTTTACTTCTGGGTTTGGCATGTTCACATCCCATTGCCAGTGAGAGGCCTCAAACACAGGCCATATGCCAGATTATAGCTGGAACCACTCCAGCCCCTAGTGTACCTCCATTCAAGCCTGTTTTTATGTGGCCTTCCATGGATACTGCCTACAGCAGCACTGAGAGTACAGTTTCTAATGTCATTCTTTCTAGCATTACAGTGTCTTACTAAAGTTTGGTGGAACACTGAATGTAACATTATTGCAGTGGCTTCAGCTCATCTCCTTCTGCATTAAGATTGGAGGTTTTTACTGAAGCCCACTGTTCAGAATACCAAATGATATAGTTTTATGGGATTGCCAGTATTAAGAATTTTCTACAGATTTACCTCAGAAAACCAATCAGATTATGGCATCATTTGTTCTTTGAGATACAAAAGATCTCTCAATTAACCTCGTCAACTGCGTTATACCTATGATTAGGCTACTTTTAGTCGAGGTTACAGAAAATTGAATAAAGCAGATAGTTTTGTAGCCTTTGGCTTCTAAATGAACAACTGAAACTACCTCAGACAATGTTCTACCAGATGGCACTTTATAGAAGGCAAGATTTTCGCATTGAACTGTATTTAAGACCAAGTCATTCTCTGTCCACACAGATTCTTGAGTCAACTAAGTTTCTCTGGTCCACCCAGAAGGGCCAAAACCATATACCAGTTCAGTTCACCTCATATATTGAAAGTACACAATACCAGACTAAGCTACAATACAAGAAAAATGAATATCAAAGAACAGAAAATATGAGACTCTAGTACCTTGGGCCTATTCTTCACACCAAACCAAACTTCGTTGCGAACTTCTTTTGATTACAGTCCAGCATTTCACTCAAGCTACAATGGGTTGTCCTCTGTTTCAAAAGTTTGTGTCGCCGCTCCACTCTTTTCTTCAAACCATGGCGAAAGAAGTCGGGATAATCAGCAACCTCATCAATTTGTCTCCCCATTACCTCTACCAAGAACCTGATTCTAGGTTCTAGAGAATTGTGGATGCTCTTGATCAAAATTGGAGGATAACCAGATACCAAAGCTGCTATCTGACCATCTTCAAATCCACTTCTCTTTAGATAATCAAAATTGGGCCTCAGAATCTTGTCTACGTCTCTACACAACACTTCTGGAAAGCTCATTGCCACAGTCTGAAGACCCTGCTCTGTGAGACCAACTGATTTCAAAAACTCTGCAGTAGGGCGCAATCTTTTTTCAACACTATAGCCCATGATAAATGGGTTCTTTACCAGTACTTTTCCAATCATCCCTTCTCTGGAAAGGCCAAGATTAGCAAGAAAGTTCACAATTTCAGACAGCTTTGCTTCAATGCTGTAGCTGATGAGCCTAGGATTGAGCAAAATCATTTTCCCAAGTTGCTTTTGAGGAATTCCCAGTGCCTCAAAGAAGGCCAAGAGCGGACAGAGCTTCTCTTCCACACTATGGGACAGAATGTGAGGGAATTTGGCAATGGCAGATGCAACATCGCGGGGTTTGGTACCGAGCGTGGTGAGGCACTCAACCGTAGGTACAAGCTTCTCATGGAGGGCCAAAGTAAGTATCTTGGGGCACTTTGAAACAACAGAAGGTAGCTTTCTCTCTTGAATGCCAATACTTTTCAAATAAGCCCAGTTCTCAGAGGCTGTTTCCCCATGCACATTCTCAAGACGCTTGCACTTTTTTAGCATATCCTGAATGCTCTTATCATCAAAACCTTTATCCCTGAAGAACCACATGATACTAGTACTACCATTTTGGGTGGTGCTGGTTTCCATTTTGCTCCCCTGACAACAAGTGAAACACATCAACCCCAAGCTACATTCACAACTTCATATAAACCCAGAAAACTACTTGTGTAAAAGTTGATTAACAAGTAAACATCAAGAGAAGACCATGCTGAAAATGAAAAAAATTCAATAAATGGGCAATTGAAAAATCTAAGAAAATAAATATTTCCATTCAATTCTATCAGAAAAACATTCTTTCTCGTCTGAATTTAGCAATTATATATGCACACAGTAAGAGTCACATACATACCTATGATTCAATCAGGCACAGCAAAAGGGAAAAGCTAAAAGAGAGAGACTTTGCAGTTGTAAAGGCAGCCGCAGAAAATTCATAGGCAGAGGCAGTGGCAGGAAGGAGTTAAGAAGGAGAAAGCCATAGCCCAAGCCTTATCTGTTTGTTTTAGAACTACACTTCAAGAAGTGAAGCGAAGGGAAGGAACAACTGGGCCTTCTTTTCGAAATTCCGTATTTGCCCTCGTTGTTTTCTTGAATGACCACTGTGCCCGCTTCTTTGCCGTATATGACACAATCACAGTCCTCTCTTCTCTCTTTGGTTTGAACCCTAAAACCTTACTCTCCCTTAAACCCTAAAATTGAAGAACGTAAAGCTCGTCACTTTATTGATCAGAAATCTCTGGGGCCATGCCATCGTTTCACGGTCGGGTTTCTAAGCACATCTTGTCCACAATTTCTAACCCTCTTCGCCATTCATCTGAACCCCCCATTTCAACGAGCTTGTCGATAAAACTGCGTCGTTTAAGCTCCACAGCTGATCGCAGCGGTGAAATGGAAGCACCAGAGCAACAACCTCCAGAGCTCATACCCAATAGACCTTTGAGAGGCCAAAGACCATCCAATCCCCCGACCTCCCCTCTTCAATTCCTCAACAAAAACTCACCCATTTCAGAAAAGAGGAGAGAGAACCCTTCTCCGCCATTGCAGGACAGCAGTTTTCTTGAAAAGCTCAAGCTTGGTCTTGACAAGTCCAAGAGGGAGAAGCCTCAAGAAGTTGACGAGCCGCCCCAGCCACCTGAAGAAGCAGACGAGATATTCAAGAAGATGAAGGAGACGGGTCTCATTCCCAATGCTGTGGCCATGCTTGATGGGCTTTGCAAAGATGGGCTGGTTCAGGACGCCATGAAGCTTTTTGGGTCGATGCGGGAAAAGGGTACTATTCCTGAGGTTGTTATATACACTGCTGTGGTTGATGGGTTTTGCAAAGCCCAGAAGCTTGAAGATGCTAAGAGGATTTTCAGGAAGATGCAGAGCAATGGGATTATTCCCAATGCTTTTAGTTACACTGTGTTGATACAAGGGTTGTATAGGTCTAATAAGTTGGAGGATGCTGTTGAATTTTGTGCTGAAATGCTGGAAGCCGGTCACTCACCGAATGTAGCTACTTTTGTGGGGTTGGTAGATACGATTTGTAAGGAAAAGGATTTGGAAGAAGCTGAAAGTGTTATTGGGAAGTTGAAGCAAAAGGGGTATTTGGTTAATGAGAAGGCTGTTAGAGAGTTTTTGGACAAAAAGGCACCATTTTCGCCCACTGTTTGGGAAGCTATCTTCGGGAAGAACAAGTCACGGAATTTTTTTTGAGTTCTCTTGGTCATTAGGAGCATAAGAAATTGTAAGTTTTGCTGTTCTGCTGTTGATTATAAAAGATTGAGTTTCTTTGGCTTTGTTAAGACCTTGTTGCCCCATTGTATGAGGAGGGATAGCATGAGAATAACATCAATGACACCCTTGGAAATTCACTTTGTTAATAACGGTCATGATTCCTTGTGCTTTATATGGTTGTTGAGGATTTGTCAGCATAAGTTTTTTAATAAAGTTTTATACAGTTTACATTCCACATGGTAATGACCCGTGATGCTTTTGATTAATAAGAGTTCAATTAGAATGCCCAATTTATGGCTTTGATCTAGTTTGCTTAGAACTTCAAAAATTAGCTACTTGCTGTGATGTTTATTCTGTGTCATGTTTTCTATCAATGGATACTTGAAAAAACTAAAGATGTTTTAAGCCCATCTTTTAATAGCTTAATCTGTGCTTGCTTTTACTTCTTTGTGTTGCTTAGTCAATCAGCACAACAAAGTTGAAACTGCTCATTGGTTCATATAACAAAACATTGTTGGAAAGGCTAGGGCAGGGGAAATGCTGGTGGTTGTGGTGGGTAGACAGATTTGTGATGGAGGTAGCAAATGTGAATAGTAGCAGAAGGAATAGCAGCAGCAGCAACAACAATAGTAATAGGTCAGTTATTATAAGTTAGAGTTGGGTTTACTGATGGCTTCAAGGTTAGTTTCACTTCATATTTCATCCATGGTGATAGTGAAGGAAAGAATGTGGACAGGGTGGGAGGACTTCTTTGACTATCATAGATAGGGATACAAGTTCTTCACTCTCATGTTACTTTGTCTTTTTTGTTTGGCCAATCTGATTTCTGTTACTTAGTTTTCGTGCAAGATACAATCCGTTTGGAGCTTATTAGGTCTGGAAGCCCCTGTATAGAACGCTGCTAAAACGGGTTTTGACCAAAAATATTATTGTGAATGTTTGACTTGCAGATTTTGCATAATTCTACAAGTTCTGGAGAATTCATGCTCTTAGTTGCAGAAAAAAGAAATGGAGATTCTTGTTTTTAAGTTCTTCTTTTAGGTAGCTCAAAGATGTATCAGAAAATAAATTATTTTTTTCTTCCAAGATGCTCCCAAGCTTGTAGAACAGGTAACTGTTCACTCTGTTGCCATAACCACACGCTTTTGGTCAGATTAATTTGTTGCCAACCCAAGCCTTTGTGGATGGAAGCTGCAGTCTGCCAATAGACAGCCCTCAAAACATGCAACCGCGTATGGCAAAAAGCGGTTGGCGTCTCTCTTGTGCAAAAAAATAAACTCATCATGGTCGGTTATTGTTTATTCCGAGTGAGCAAATTGTGAAGAAAGAGATACATCTCCTCTTGAAATGACTTTGGGTATTATAAGCTCCTCCTAATTTAAATGCCAGGCACCAACTCACACCCAACAAAATTCTCTGCGCCCCATAAGATCTTTGTGATTTGGTCGGCTTTATTTTTATCCCCTCTGCCAGTTTAAGGTAGTATGTGGTCATATACCTAGGCTAGAGGGAACTGTCCCATTAAGGGTGGGGCTGATGAAACTAAATTGAAAGTTAATTACAAGCACATGCTGTGTGTTGTGTACATAACATTTCAAGATTATAACTAATGGGTTATAACATATGATGGTGTTTGTGAATAACTTCCCAAATCATGTGCACATAATCATTGACTAGCTTATTAGTTTTCTCATTTTATTAATATGTGCACAAGTTGAAACCTGAGTCAAGGAGCCAATTGCGGAGTCATTTGAGCTTTGGTTTTTGTCTGGTAGGTGATCACTGTTTAAAACCGAGGGCCACAATACCAGATGAAGGTAAACCAGTAAACACCTAAATATCTAGCTATTGAAATCATGCTTGTAATTTTTGCATGTATATCAGTAAATTCATTTAATGGAAAACAAATTAAGGGGTTAGAAACAATTAGAATAGATAACTAAAATTCGGGTTGGGATTGATCTTCTCTCTCACCACTCTAATATCGTCAAACAAATGTTTATGTTGTCCGACTGATTAGATAACATTTTCTTATAAATCGTAAACACTAGACTTTAAACATTTAAATGTTAAAGTAATTTGTATGGAACTTGTGCATAAGTTGCTTGATGAGTGAATTACCAATCTAAGCTCGTCTTTTGTGCTTCTAGTCGTCTTATATTACTGAAAATTTAACATAGGGACCTGCATTTGCATGCTTAATGTGACCTTAATTACAACTAAATCTCAAGAAAACCGTTATTCACGCTCGAACAAGATCTTTCAGAGGCTTTAAGTACTTACTAATTACTATTATAAGTGAATTAGAGAGACAAGTTGTACTTGTTTAACATCTAGATTTTAAAATCTATGTTTAATCAAAGACTAAGAATATGTGGGGTCGGCGCCGGCCCTGCTCCCCGCCGATCCATATGAATTTAGCACAGAGTCACACACTTGACCTACAATAAAATATCAAACACTTTTATATCTAAATAAAAAATATATTTCAAAACACCCCCTCTCCCCCCACCTCCAAAAGTCAGAGCTAAGATAATAACACCACATTTAAATTGTCTGTTAAGACTAAGGATTTAGCATTCAACACTCAAAAACTTGTTGCTATATAAAGGCCTACATGGGTTCCTTTCCATATCACTCAAACTTCCATTACCCTTACAAATTTTGGTACTTGGGTTACAAGAATTGCTTATTTTTTTTCACCAGAAAAAATGATATGCCTAATGGTTTCTCAGTCACATTTGAGTATGGCTACAATTTTCTTCTACACTTGTTTTTGGATCCCATTGCTGCAAATGAAGAGAGCTCTGGCCAGATTGGTTGGTTTTGTGTTCTTCTTCACCTGCCAAGTGGAGCAGGAGGAGGACCAAATGGGCTGCAACCAGATGTGCCTTCCTGTGGCTAGGTTCCAGGACTTGCAGGATCATGGTAGCTTAAGGTGTGGACAGGAAGCTTTGGAGGAGACATGCTCAATTTGCTTGGTTGAGTTTGAGAAGGAGGATGTGGTGAGTCAATTGTCTAAGTGTGGGCATGTTTTCCACATGGACTGCATTGAGAGGTGGATTGAGAGCAGCCACTTCACCTGCCCAATTTGCAGGTCTCTTTTCTTCAGTTTAAAGACTTCTCATGCAAAATGGGATGAGGGTGTTAATAGTTCTTCCTCCTACCTTAATGGGTTTTCTTGGTATTTTTAGTAGTTTGATCTTGATTTATTAGTTAGTTCTTTGTTTCTAGAGAGAGAGGGAGAGGCTGTGATTGGTTATGATTATCCTTTTTTTCCTTCATGTAATTAAGATACATATAGCTCTTTATCATTTATAAGAATTAAGAGAGTTGCAGAAAAGCAAAAAAGAGCACAAGAAGGATAATCCAACTTTCATTTGTCATCCACAAAAGCCTTGCTGATATTAATTGGATGCAATTGTATTTGGTGCTGAAAACTGAATCGGATAACTCGCAAAATTTAAACGTTGAAGTATGACTAATCTATCTTCTATACCTTTAACTCGGACAAAATTTGGAAGTTGATTTTCATAACTTCTTTCATCGTACCTTGAATCTAGTGAGTTATGAAGTTGAATTCAGTCTTTATCTTGTTTTATTTTATTTGTCCTGATTGAATACTCATAATAAAAATTAGTTTGACAAATGAGTGGAGCATCTGATGTTATATGTTTGTTGATGATGATGATGATGGGCAGGTCAACGAGCGCATGAGCGCCATACTCTTAATTTGTTTAATTAATTTGCAAATAATTCATTAGAACTTGAATTAATAAAATAATTAATCAATTATTATTCTTTTCTTAAAAGAAACACGAGCATGTTCAATTCCTTCTAGCAAATAATTGAGTGGAGGGGTACGCGTACCCACTCACATTAGTTGTTGAGTTTTGTGATTTGTGAATGTTCATAGGAAGGGATCTATCTTCTTGACCATGCTTTCAATACTAAATAAATGGGCTTGCTTGGTATTCAATCTAATATTTTTCTTAGATTTTGTTATTTGTTTTGTTTTATTTTATTTTTCATGGTGGGATATTGCAGGGGTGGATCTAGCCCTTTTTCGGTTAGGCGACCGCTCGGTTGAGAATTTTCAGAAAAAAAAGGTACATATGTACTTAACATATATAAAAGAGAATTTACTAATAATAACAATAATGCAACGAAAATTGAAGAATTTAAGACTTCTAAGCTTCTCGTAGAGTAAAATTTTAGATTTAAATAGTGTTGTTTTGTATTGCATTTTCATTTACTTGTGGTTTTTATTTTTGTTAAGCTTTTATTTATATATAGTGATTCATTAGTAAGTAAGTTTTGCCTAATTGACTATCAAATCCTAGATCCACCACTAGGTTATTGGTAATGAAAAAAAAGTTTGACAAATGAGTAGGGCATCTGATTATATGTTTGTTTGATGATGATGGATGGGTCAACGGGGCATGAGGTTTACTTCTAATTAGTTTAATTAATGAATTTGAAAAATCTAAGAATCATTCATCAAGCCAATCCATTCAAATTTAATTAATAAATTAATAAGTAATTTTTTTTCCTTAAAAAGAAACACGAGCCTGTTGATTCTCTCTTTAACAAATAATTGAGTGGAGGGCTACGTAAACCAGTCGCCATTGTTTATGAATTAACATGTGGGAAGAAGAAGCTTCACACCAGAAAGACTAATCTTTGTTTATGATGTTTGAGGTGCAAGTTAAAGTTTTAGAAAAGAAAATTGCCAATGAGGAAAAAAAATGTGAAATTCACTTGCATAGATAGACTTCTCGTGAATTTCACTTTCATATGAGATGTGATCGCCAATATAACGAGTGATGCAAACAGTTGTAGTTTTATCTGGAACTAGTACTACATAAGGCTAGTTGGTAGAAATATTTTGTCATTTGACTTCATCATCAATTACATGCTTTGAATTATTTGATGATTATTTTGACTTCTGGCCTCTCTCCACTCTCCCCTCTCAACTTCAAAAGCTTTCTCTACTCTGATTTTGACCAATAAGTTTCTCTAAGTTTTAATCTCCTTTTCTGTTTCCAATCATAGCCATTTAAATATTTATGTGAGATAATCAATTTACATATTACAAGGAGGAGATTTATTCTATAATAGTGAATATTGGAAAACTAGCAAATATGTGCGCAAACAATTTCTCTGGTATCCCTCTGTTTTCCTCATGTCCATCTCACACTATTCCCTTCCTCTCATATTTTTACGTATACTTTCAAATTATTTATAATTATCGTCTCAATCAGCGCTTCAATAAGTATTAATAATTTTTTTAATTATTTTATTTTATTTTATTTTATAGACAATTTTTTTATACAGGAATTTCTATTTCTTATTTATTTCTTAAATGACGGAAATTTTGAGTTCTGAAAATTTTACCTTAAAAGCCTTTTGATTTATATATGTATAGATATAACAATTTAATGTCTTATTAGTGAAGAAGGAATTTTAAAAAGGCCATTTGATATCTTATGGGCTTTTCTGTGGGCCCAGAAGTTGTCTTCCAGCCCAACCGGGAGTTTTGCCTCGCTCTTTCCTGAGCCCAGCGGGAGAGGCATAGCTCTTATAACTGTCTTACCCAATTTCAGAAAAGGAAAGTAAATCATAGTTTTCAGTCCGATATAAATAGCGGCAGGGATTTAAGCTTAGCTTAGCTGGGTTGGGTGAAGCTTCGAGCTTTGAAGAGTAAAAGCACTCGATCGCCACAAAGAACGCAGCCATGGTAAGACAAACTGAATTTTTCCCTTTGTTTGTTGACGAAGATCTTTTTTCAAAATTCCGCATTGTTTGGATTGCTCATTTGCCGCTTCTCTTCCTCATATTTCAATTTCTTAGATTGGGTTGCTAAATTTTTTTAGATCTGGGTCGAATATTGATCAATTCTCACTTGTCTGGGATTTTTTTTCCTTTGTCAATTTGTTTTCTTGTGAGCAAAACCTGGGCTGTTATAGTTGTAGAAATTAATATATGATCCATCTTTGCCTTGCCAACAATGGGCACACCATGTAAATTGCCTTGGTATTGTAGTTAAATACGAAAGTGGCGATTTTGAAAAGATTGCTAGGCTTACATTCGTTGAATTTTACAAGGGTTTTTTACTTTGGTTGTTGATCTAATGCTTTATGTTGTAGATTCAATTTGTGCTTCTTATAAGCAGGCAAGGAAAAGTCAGGTTGACAAAATGGTATTCGCCTTATACCCAAAAGGAAAGAACTAAGGTAATGCCTATAGGTCTTATTGGATTTTGTGGGTTGTTTAAGCTTCACGAAAATATAAAATTCCAAAAAAAAAATAGCCATATTAACAATTTTCATCTTTGTTATGAGAATAGCTTTCAATTATGACATTGGTAATCACTGTGTGTGCATGGTTTTTGTTGTACATTTTTGAGTAGGTCCTTCGTGAGCTCAGCGGAGTAATTCTTGCACGAGGTCCCAAGCTCTGTAATTTTGTGGATTGGAGAGGATACAAAGTTGTTTATAAAAGGTAATGCAGAGAGATATGACTGTGCTTTTGCTCTTCTAAGGACAATTCTGACTGAGTTGATTCTGTGCATGTGTTATGCAGATATGCTAGTCTATATTTCTGTATGTGTATTGATCAAGAAGATAACGAATTAGAGGTCCTTGAAATGATTCATCATTATGTTGAGATTCTCGACCGATACTTTGGCAGTGTGAGTGTTGATTGCATTATCTTCTTCATTTCATTTTGATAAAGGATGTTGTTGTATTAACATATTCATGGTTGCAGGTCTGTGAATTGGATCTGATCTTTAACTTCCACAAGGTATGCATACTGTGCTTATATATGGGTCAACAATTTGCTTCTTGAGAATTACATGTCAAAGATTAGTTTGTTTTTTAAATTTCCTCACCATGTTGCTATTTGTTGATATTCAATGTTATAAGGGGTCAACAATTTTTCTTCTTGAAAATCACATGACGTTCTTCTGATGCATGTTCATATTGCATTTATATGAAAGTAAGTATTTGGTTTGATTGTTTGTTACTGTTGACAACATGAAGGCCTACTATATACTGGATGAAATTTTGATCGCCGGTGAACTTCAAGAGTCAAGCAAGAAAACAGTTGCGCGGTTGATAGCTGCACAGGTACAAATATTCTTAGATCAGTGCCATTTGTTTTCGAATATTTTGGCTTGTGCTAATTTCATTGTATTACGGCCTTTCAGGATTCTTTGGTGGAGACTGCAAAAGAGCAGGCTAGTTCAATAAGCAATATAATCGCACAGGCCACGAAATAGTGAAGACATACATATGGTCACCTGTTGTATTAATATACACCGAAGTGCTTCTGTCCCTAAATGATTATTTTTATTTTGGATTAATTTTTGAAAAATAACTGATGTGCCTTTCTTCCTTTAGTTGCGTATGTCTTCAAAAGGATTGTAGACAGGGTTGCTCTCCGGGTTTGCCTTTAATTATGTCTTGTGTGGCTAGTGCATTGCCATTGCTTATATTTTGAGCCCTTCTTTTCCTGTCCCAATTTTTTTCAACTGAATTGGTTTCAATAATAAAGGAAATTAAATTTGTCTTTCTTCTTTAATTATTTGAGTCTCCCATAGACAATTTTTTGGATGTTTTCCCTTAAGATTCCATGAGATGAAGAAACCATTATTAGGGTCTCCCATAGACAATTGTATGGATGTATATAGAAGGAATTAGTTGGTTGTTGAGGGGAATGGTATGGCAGAAGAGTCTAGCAGCTTGGTTAAAAATGTAAATTAAGGGCCAAAGCCAGATTACCACACTGTCTGTGGCGCTCCCGTTCCCCCTGCTTGGTCACGAAACCGGGGTTTCTTTCCTTCCAATGCAACAAAAAAAAAATGTAAATTTAGGCCTCCCAGTATCTACTAAAAAATTTCTCATCCGGTGAAGACCAAACATGAATTTGGCAAGTTAGGGCATAAATTCGTATTAACATTATATGTAGTTCTCTACTGAACCAAACCCAGACAACCGAAGTGGCCACCATGTTGAAGCTCTTGGCTATTTCTCTCCGAAGATTCGACATTCATGCCTCAAAAGTCAAGTTATAGCCTCATTCTGTCAATAGGTAGGCTGAGCCAAAAGACCTTGTCCAGTAAAGCACCACAGAATTCCACACATGGCATCATAACAAATTCTGCAGAAGTTGATAAGAGAAAAGAAAAGAAAAAAGGACAGTCTAATAACAATCAGGTACCACACATTTGATGTCTG
Organism: Prunus persica; assembly: GCF_000346465.2. NCBI lineage: Eukaryota > Viridiplantae > Streptophyta > Magnoliopsida > Rosales > Rosaceae > Prunus > Prunus persica. The sequence goes on from NC_034016.1 coordinate 18,250,656, forward strand.
AAGCAGAAGCAATAGGCATAATTTTAATATGTGTGCAAAAGTAATTAAACTAAAACCTTCAGAAAATATCCAAATCCATTGAATTTACAAGAACTCCATCATCTTCCCACGATATATCCTTGGCCTTTGGATCTTTTGCGATGGGCTGAAGAGGCATCTGTAATGGCGGAGGGCTCTGCATACAGATCATACAGAAAGTCAAGACATGTAATTGATGAGTAACTATAACGTAATTGACTTTATGAGATTACTGAAAAAAATTCAAATCCTGGGCAGGCTCCTTAGATCAGTACCATGCAACGAATCAAAGGCCAATTAATTCCGCGGAAGAAAGGATGTTGCTTGATTTCATTTGCACCAGTACTGGATCCTAATCGTGTGTCAGGGTCTCTTTGCAACAATGCATTGATCAACTGCCGCGCTGCTAGGCTTGCCTGGAACATCAAAAAATGTTAGCGGTTGCATAATTAGCTCAAAGCTTCCAATAATGACATCACTAAAACCTCATCTACAGCTAAAATGCTCATAAGGCTCAAAATGACAGTATAAACGCATTGTTTGATTCGAGATTTACCGGAATGCTGCCTGGAAAGGTGAGATCTTTGTACAAGACGTTGGTGAATGTCCTCTGTCTATTTTTTCCCCTGAAAGGCGTACGGCCATAGAGCATCTCATACAACAAAATACCTGAATTCCAAACATAAATAAATTCACAGTATTAATGATAAAACGCATTACAGATCTGCAAAGATAGTTAAGTAGGAGACTCCGTTATCATGATAGATGGAACACATGATTTGATACATCTTTGTAGAACTACCTAGTATGGGGAAGAAGAACTCCATGACAACATGATTGGAAAAATTTACTATATGGAACACTTATGGATACCAAAGCAATTTTCAAAAGCTGTGGAACTTGAGAAATTGATTCCCTGATAAGCGTCAGCATGATAGCTTGCAATGACTGACACTTGTTACTCGTTTGGGAGCCCATGCATGAATGTATGCACATGCATATTCATATGTGAACACACATGCTCTTATGCTTACCAAGAGCCCACCAATCAATGGCACTGCTGTGGCCTGCACCAGTAATAATTTCCTGAAATCAAGCACCTGTAAGAACTTTGAAAATATGCAGATAAACAAAATTATTATCATTACTGTAATAATTTTGTAGCAGACCAGATTTGTACTATACAAGTATTTCCAAAACATGATTAGAGATACGTAAAAAAAACCATTGCAGATGTTTAAGCACATGCATACACTTTACTGTTGATGAAAAGCTCAAGTTGTGTGTGTGTGTGCTCGTCTCATAGGGGACATTGATCCTTAGTTCCATGTTGCGGCATGAAAATATTTTCTAAGGTGTTACCCAATCATTTTAGAACCATACGAAAACAAAGCATGCACTTCTGTCTAATGCAATAATCAAAATATTGAAAGTAGCATAACCCTAAACCATAATGGAAGAATCACCATACAGGAGCAATATACTCTTCAGTTCCAACGAATGAATTTGATTGTGTAACTGGTTCTGCAACAAATGTTGGTGGTGGTTGACTCCTAGATTTCCTTCTTTTGTTAGGCAATTGATGCCTTATAATCTGCAATGCAAAACAAAATAAATTAACATACAAGAAGAGTCAGAAGTTTCCATTTCAAGCATCTAATAGGTAGAATAGAATTCTGGAAATATAACTGTCGCTATCATCTTCTCAAAATTACCATGGCACTAGACACACTCTGCACTAATGAAAAGAAATCTGAAGAAATTTCTTTTCATAATTTGATGCAAACTGGACAGATATAAAGCATTATCAGATATGGGGATGCACGCTTAACGCCAGTGGTTGATAAGTTATAACTAAGAGGAAACATTTCTAGCATTTATAAAAGAAAAGAGCAGTTCTCTTCCCTCGTGCAAGCCAGTGACTAATGAGGACCCTGATTGGGTCGGGGCTTGGGATGGGCTAGCTTAATAGGCCATCCGAATATTTTTAATCAGTTTCACAAATGAACCATACATAGGGAGCATAAGAATGTTTCAAGTCTGTAAATAGAGAAGCAGCATGATCTTCCAAGAGGAATATGATTCTGTACCTGGGGTTTACAGGATGTCATAAATGATAAATCAAAGTCTGTTAAGACAACATGCCCATCCTTCTGGAGTAAAATGTTCTCAGGCTTAAGGTCGCGATAAACTATTCCTGTAAGAAGCCAGAGATATAGTAAGCAAAGAAGCAAATGAACTGAGATTTATTTTTTCATCATAATGATGCAGATTGTTATAATCGCTCAGTCCTGGGTTGGATTCCTGTACTTCAAATGCTAATCCCTATACTCAGGGAAGAACTCAGATTACCTTCTGATAATAATCTAGGTTTACCTAAATAATAAATGTTAACCACAGGATTTGGGAAGAATACCCATAATTTTAAGACTTCACATTTTTTATACAATAAAATAGAGAGAGAGAAATATGAATAGTCAAAATACCTAGACAGTGAAGATATTCCAAGGCAATGACAACCTCTGCCGCATAGAACCTGGGATATAATGAAAGTTAAACATTGAATCGTCGTACGCACATACAACTAGTTTTCTGGATCTTTGACTTTCACTAATGACTAGAAAAAATAAAAGCATACACAACGACACTTGAATTTGTGATTTAAGCCTCATATTGAAAGTCAACAAACACCAAGTAAAGGATTCATAACACCAAAAAAAAAAAAAAAAAATCTTAACTGCAGTTGAACCCAATACAAGCTAGAGGTTAAAGTGAGTAGCAATAATCAGACCAGTGCTTCCTAGTTATTAATTCCAAGCGAAAAGGGAAGTAGTAGTTTTAATATGGTACCAAGAGATGTTAGAGTACAAAAGTAAAGTACCTCGCAGAGTCCTCCTTGAATAGTTTCATAGGCTGCTTGTCAAGCAAAGCAAATAACTCTCCACCACAGCAAAAGTCTGATATCAAACAAACGTGTGTAGAAGTCTGAGAAGATTAAAAGATATCAGTATACCATACACAACAAGTCAGTAAATTATAATTTGCAAAATGCATAAATGAAGCTTGTTGACATTAATCAACTTATTATAATTTCCTTAGAACCCTTTTTTGCTTGATTTTATATAGAAAATTATAGAGCCAACATCAAGATAGTCAAAAGTCAAATGCAGCCCATACAACATTGGAGAGTTTGAGACCCAAAGTCCAGATATCTATTTTGACTTGTCATGCATGTCAAGCAGAAAATAAAAAATCTATAAGTTCTGCCCTCCAAAATAAAAATATAAATCCAATTTTCCTCTTTCTTTTATTTAAATCTTAAAAAAAATATTTCCTTTGTAAAATAAGTACATTTAATAGGAATAAATTTGTCTGTCCTCTAAGGTTGTTGCAATATAGGTTTAGCTTTATTGGGTTAGGACAGTATTCTTTAACCAAAAAATATATTTGATTTAGAAATTACACAGGATTGCACCTGGCCCCAATCAAATATGCCTATGCCTATTTGTGCACTCACATGTGCAGATGCATCCAAAAATGTCAGTATAAATTGTCTGAGTTGAACAAAGAAAAATTTGTGTTGTAAAATTGAAAGACCTGAAATGAAGTGTACAGTGTGGGAAGAAAAGGATGATCCAGTAGTGAAATTATCTCCCTTTCAATGCATGCTCGGTGAACCTGTAAAACAATCATAGCAATATGTGACCCTCAGGGATCTATAAAGAAACTATGCAACTTACTCCACTTTGCACAAACAAAAAAGGGCATACATATGTGTATGTGTGCAAATACCACACATTCATACAAACAAGAAGCATGCATATGTAGACAAGCAAAGGTGTGGATAAGACACACATTCATGCACAAAATTGCAAAGTTTCTTTTCTGGACACCACTGAGATATATGCTTATGCACTGCTGACGAATTATGGTTCTCTAATATGATCATACCTTGTTACGGTTCAACATTATTGACTTCTCCATTGCCTTCATAGCATACAGTTCACCTGTACCTTGTAGCTCCACCAAATGGACACTGCAAACATACCATCTTCATGTAATTGACAAGTAGAGCTCCAGATAAACAAATATTTATGATCTGCATTGTATGAAAGATTTCCTAATGACCTGAATAAGAGTACAAATTTCAGATGGAAAAATGACAAGAAGGATTGTGAACACCACTCAAACACATAAGTTAAAAAGGTGAATATTGTGCAGTACCTGCCAGTATCACCACAACCCAATGGTTTTATGGGCTTAAAATGATGTAGACCAATTTTTTCACCACGAGCAGTAATCTACCGAGAACAGATAAGAAGAGAAAAAATACGTTACAGATGGAGACAGCTGATTCAAAACATATGAAGCCCATAACACCATATGTTGATTCTGAACACCATTAAGAAGTAACTGTATTTTGTATAGGCCTAGAGAGACTACAGAAACTATAATACATGATAACTACCACAACAATGCAACTCTATAGGCAAATAAGAAAAGTTAAAACATATACATCTCAATGCTCAATCTAAGTGATAGCAAAGTTGATCAAAACATTCCAAGTTATGATACATTATTGAAATAAATATATTACTTGACAATTAACTTTGAAATTGCACGTAAGTCATCTTACTCAGCTACAAGTGCAAGGAAGCTATATCGATGAATCCGTATAGCTAGTTTATAATCAACTAAGAAAATCCTTAGCCTAAATACATAGTTTAACATACAAGAATTGTTTGATAAATGAATTGGTACCTCTTGTATTGCTAGCCAAGAAGGAGTATCCCTTTTGTGAGGCCTTGGGAAGACAGGCCGAGAATGAATTGCCCACAAATCTTCTGGTCTCTAAACAATGATATAATACAACATTTGCATCAGCTGTAGTTCAAAATTATAGCCATAAAGATAGTGGATTTCATTATTAGATAAAAGATGTAGCAACTGAAAATGAATTGAAGTGTAAAATGTGTAAGTATCAAAGTTTTAAATATTTTACTTTATATTTCAATACATATTTTTTAACCCAATCTAAATGTGATAAATTGTGAAAATATTCAAAGTGATATTTACTTTTAGAAGAATAAATACAATGAGGAACTTATTGGCCAGCTAATTCTGAGCAAAAGAGTACCTTACCAAGTTGGCATCAGGAAGTTCTCGGACAGCCTCATCAACATTTACTGCGGTAGCTTTGACCTGATAAGTAGAGAAAAATGGTGAAGCATCAGCAGTAGAACAGGAGAAAGGTATGGAATAATATCAGTAAAACCACTAACAATATATGCCTCCACATATGGACTGAATCTCTATCAGTGGGAGATAGAGCAACCAAAGCTCCATTACTTTTTAAAGTATTTATTGCTTATCTTGTCCATAATATCAAATGTCCAACACAGCAAGTTGGGTTTCTTTCTAAAATGCAGCATATGTTGAAAATATATAAAAGTTTGTTACATAGCTATCTTTTCTTTCTTCTCCTTTTTTCTGTCATTTAATTGGGCCATATGCTGAATGATTAAAACACTGAAATAATACATTCAATTCCAAACCAACTTCCCATATAATTGCCATTGCTTTGCAAAAATATTATTGTAACTATTTGGAACTGGCACATTAGGACAGAATCAGCATCTTGATTACTAGAGCACATAAACAATCAAATGACAAACACAAACACTTGATTGAAAATGAAAAACAGTTTGAATATAATAGAAAAACAATTACCAACTTAGAACTTTCTAGCTCTGCTCTCTCTGATAGGCGATTTCGGAGAGGTTCCACATGATCACTGCCATCCAGTTGGACGCCAATGAAATATTGAAGTTCACCCTAAAAAATTTAAAGGGGCTCAAAAGAAAGGCCAAAACGAAATATGCAGCAGAATTAGATTTAGATTGAAGGTTGAACCTACAATAAGAATCTCACAGTTACCTTTTGGTCACGCATGGGTTGCAAATGAAATAAATTCCAAAACTTTTTTCCTGCAATTCAAGAAATCATAACAATTAGGAAAAGGACAAATGTAACATAAAAACACCTAAACAAAAGGAACAAGATAAACAGAAGAAGAAATTATATACTATATGACTCTTGCAATTAAATGTCGTAGATTTTCTTGTCTTCCAACCAACATGAACCGGTGAAAATAAATCAAGTTAATTGGCACATCAATGTTTATAGCATATTTGCAGCATCAGAAATTCCAAGGCATGTTCTTACCACTCTTGGTATAGTTGATCAACTGTACAGTAATTTCTCTTTGTTCTCTAATGGCATCTCGTATCTTTGAGACAGTTGCTTGATCTGTTTCAGGTCCCTGGAGAAAACTACAAAACAGATAAAGCAGATTAGATTCCTATTGTCTTCACCGGTAAAGTTTCTCATACAGATGAACCATATACTAAGATAAGGGATTAGATAGCAACAATGAAAAAGAAATCTTAATTCTAATTTCATATGATTCATATCAGGAAACCGGACTAAGACTCCAAGTTACCGTAATTGAAAATTATATAACAGAACAGGAATACAATATGATATGCTTAAGTTTTATAGCAGGAAGTAAATGACCTTGTCAAGAAAAAGGCATAAATAGAGTGCATTTCCTACCGACAATTTCTTCCCAAAATTTCTTCACGTGTATATTCTGTCAGTTCCAGAAAGCTATCAGATGCAAATATCTGCACAGGAAAGAGTCCAAAGACTATTAATGTCATTTTTGAAATATAATAAGCACTGTGCTCAAACCGTACATTTGAATTGGAGTAATTTTTCAGAAGAAGCCATGATGCTAATAGATGCTTAGTATATACCATAAAGGCAAATGTAAAGTGAATCTCCCTTGGGATTAGCAAGGGAATACTAGTATTAATGACAATTCCACAAAACTGCCCAGCAGAGGAAAAGCAGGAATGTAAAATGAAGTAAGCTCTACTGTCGGTTATCATATGCAGTGATTAGTAGTCTGCAGCAAGATATCTTAAAAAAGGATCTACAAGTCTCAAATGCTCTCTTAATTTAATTGAAATTGAATTGGGTTTACAAAATGCATGGAGAGAGAATGCTACAAGAAAATTGTAGATCACATTCCAGGCAGAAAGTTGATATTAGAAAACAAAAAATGAACAACTGAACCAACTCTATTCAAGTGAAGTCATAATGGTTCTAAGTGGGTACATGAGGTTTTGTGTAACGTGAGATCCTTGGTTTAGTGCATTCAGGTGGTAGTGCAATATCAACAGAGAGAGGTGGAGATTGAGAGTGAGACTGGAAGATAAGTAGCATGTTCCAAAATAAAATAAAAATTCTTACAATTGGGTTATCAGGAATTCTAGGATCACTAATCACAAAGTTCTTTTCAATGCGTTCCAATGTGGTTGCTAAGTCAATTCCTTGGCGCATATCCCTTTCTCTTTCAGTGCGGTCCCAACTGTCTGAGGACTCTATATCTGTGGTCATCAAAACCTCCGGTTCTACAATAGGTTCTTTTTCATGCATGCTTGCAGAGCTTAGAGACCTTGTTTTGAATCTGCAAAGAAGGTCAAACATCTCATCAAAATCTGGTAAAATGGTCTTCCTGCTAACTCTAAATGGGACTTCTAAATATTGAAAGAAAAGGGGAGGACAAATAGCACTAAATTCCATGGAATTTACAGTTAGCCTCAACCTCCCAGCGGTGAAACAATTGCAGTTTGGATTTAAAAAGAAAATGTACTCACCCCATTGAAGAAGCGAATCCAGATTTTCTAGATATTTTGCCTGCATCATAAGAAGATCTCATGCGAAATGCATCATCTTTCACATCCGATTGAGGAATTTTTCGACCGGGTGTATTCATATTTGCAATTGCAGCAGATTTAGGCAGAACATAATCAAGGTTAAGGCTATCCTGCTCCCCATGATTGCTAGCAGTCTCATGACTCACATCCTGGGTGTGAGAACGTGGATGCTTCACAGTTTCGACAACTTCCTTAATGGAGCCTAATGCCTTCTCCTTCTGACGAGCTGATACATGACCAACACAATAAGTTTAGAAATGAAGTCAAACTGGCACAAATTTCCAAAATTTGACCAATTATGCTTACCATCATAGCGGATAAGTGACTTGGGCAACCCATTTGGCCTTAGTTCCTTTTCATTCACCCCTTCTGTGTACTTGCTGACTTCAACCTGCATTCTGCAAAAACAAGAAGTAAACTTTTTGCTAGACTACATGCTCTCCCAAAACAACTCACAGAAACAAAAAAGTTGCAAAATTGTTTTGTCAATATCAATGAAAATAAATGAAATTATACATTGTACTTAAACACATAAACATGATATGCAAGCTACCCAATTTCAGAGATTGAGAAATGGAGGACACTGACCCAATAAATTTGATGGTTTTTCCTTGTTCATCTTTGATTGGGGTGATGGTGAGAAGATTCCAGAAAGGAGTTCCATCTTTCTTGTAGTTGAAGAGCCTGCCACAGTAGCTTGTCCCATTTTTCACTGCGTCTCGGATTTTTGCCACTTCATCCTGGTCCGTTTCCGGCCCCTGAAGAAATCGGCTGCAGCAACACAAAGATCACAATTTTAGGGCACCAAATTCTTTCCTTTCCTTTAATTCTCTTCTTCTTCTTCGTGGAGTCACACATTTTGGTTAATCGAAACTCAAGAACAAAATGGAAATTGTGAAAGAAGTTGAATAAATTGGGCGATATTGCTACCAAGTGAACTGAACTGAAGAAGCGAATCTGTGCCGCAATTTTTCATATCACCCTAGTATTTATAGCCGCGGTTTGGTTAAAGCTGAAACTGCGGCGTTTTACAGTTCAAAACCACGTGTTTCATAGTGTAATTGTACAAATGCTATCATTTTTTTTTCTTTTGGCCAGTGTTTATTGGGATTTTTACTAAAAATGCAAAAAAAAAAAAAAAAAAAAAATTGTCTGCTAGAATTTGAGGACTTTCTGAAGAGACATAATGTGCTTCGAATGCTTTTGCAATCACTAGTAATAATAGGTAACACAATTTCACGTGTTATGTTATCAAACTGATAATAATATATTAATAATATGATGACAAGATATCAAATTATGTTAGTGGCAAAGCAGATAAGACAATGATCAGCCTTACCAATTTCTTCCAATGACCTCCTTTGAAGAATAACCAGTCATACCAAAAAAGCCACTGCTGGCATACATAATTGGGCAATCAGGTTTTGTGGCATCAGACACAACAAATGTTTGCTGCAGAGTAGACAGAGCTGCCTTCAACTCATTAGAAACCCTAGGAACTCCAAATTCACCCCCAAAATTTGAGTCCTCTGATGTCCTTGTTGATTCAAATCTCCCTGATGAGTTTTTGCTTTTATCTCCACCACCGCCTGATGTCCTTGGCCCTGTGCCTTTGAAGCTACCTTCTCCAATATCTGACTTCATAACCAGCCCCCACTCTGCTGTTCTGGCTGCTATGCTCGCCTTCTCTGTTATAATATGACTGTTAGAATTAGAACCAAACCCTCCATTTGAATCAGTGGCTTTGACCTTGTTAGGCTCATCTGAGGGCCCAGGTTCAAATGCCATCCACTTGTTGATGGAATCTCTTCTGGCAGCAGCAGAAGTGAAAGAAGTGCTTCCTGATCCACTTTCTGCTTCTGGAATACCAGCAGCATCAGCATGATTATCTTTTTTAGTGTTCTCTCTCAGGTGGAAAACCTCCATAGGTTTTCTGGTCTGCTTTTCTCCACTACCCACTTGGTCCTTGGCAATTGAGCTCACAACAGAAGAAGGCTTTGGTGGCTGCCTAGTAGCCTTTGGTTTCTCCATGTTGTAATTCTCTCTTCAGTGGATAGAAGAAAACCACCACCTGCCATCATTTAAATTTTTCACCAATAGTTGGAAAATGGTCCACAACAAGTTTGGTACTTGAGCTTGAAAAAAATGTAAATCCTCCTCACTTTTGCCTCAATTGAGAATGTGTCATCATTAACAGATCACCTAACTCAAAAATCCCATACCCCAAAAAATATAAATAATAAATAATAAATAATATTAAAAAAACCAAGAGAATGTTAAATTACATATTTTTCTGTTGAAATTATGAGTACCCTGTTCAAAGTTGCAAACTTTAGCTACTCTCCAGAAAAATTTCACCAAGAATTGCTATTATTAACTGGAAAGTGCATTGGAAACTCAAAAGGGTTGGTTTCACTCAATTACCATAAGACAGAGGAACATGATGTGCTAGAGAATTTAGCTACAAAAGAAACAACATAGGAAAAATTTGCATGAAAGGACCTGCTTGAAGGAATTTGATGTCTCAGAACAGAGTTTTCAATGCTTTTTGACAGCAAAGAAACCAGCAAAATCCAACCCCCACAAGTTGGCAAACATGGTAGATTTGATCAGAATCATCAACACTGAATTACATAATCTGTTTCTGCAATTATTCCCATCTCATCAGTACTGAGACTTCTCTATTTATTTGTTTCTCAGAGCTTTTTCTGTATATGGGACTGGTACATTGCTTTAAAGATAGGGAGAGAGAGACAGAGAGAGAGAGAGAGAGAGAGAGAGAGAGAGCTGCTGAGGTTGCTCAATAAATATGGTCTCCCAAACCATATCAACCGAGCATGCACAAAGTGATGAAAGTTGCCTTTCAATCAGTGCCTTTGAATTCTAGGCTTATTGTGTGTACGAATGTGTAGAGACCATTGACTTGTTGCCAATTTATCCGAACTTTTCTTCTTTTTTTTTATGCATTATAATTTGTAAATTTCCACATTTGCTTCCCCTCTTATGGTAAAAGTCTACGAATTTGCAGAGACCTCAATCAATGCAGATGGAACAAGTTAGAAGAGTCATGGGGCCACAAACAACCAGCAGTGAAGTACTATTCTCGAGGATATATAGATTTCGCCATCACTATTAAATTATGTTTTGTAGTTTTGGTGATGTACAAATGTGTGCATTATAGAATGCCTACGCCAACTAGCTTAGGACCACGGTATAAATACGGGCTTGTAAGCTTCCACGCAGGTACAAAACTTTGTATTCGAGTCCACATAATGAACCGGATTAGCCGATAAAATTTTCATTTTCAGTTGTACTAATTACTCATTCATCTCAATGACGAGGAATTCTTACTTACAACCGAGAATATATTCTCATGTGTCTACTGTACTCGTCACAGCACATGAAGATGAATTAAAACATAACTAAAACTCATATTAACAACCTATTAATTATTTTGATTGCAAATTTTCATTCCAAGGGGTTGCTCCAACTCATACTACTGTTCATCATCATGATCCCAGCTATTGGTGTTGATTTGAGATTACGAACGGAATTCAATTTTTACGAAAATACGTTACAATATGAATGGATTATAAGATCATAAATTTTGATTATGTTTTACGCCTTTGTGACCGCCTCGTATGCATTTCATTTAGCCGAAAATGAAAAAGATTAAAGAGACATGAGAAAAGCGACAGATCTCCACAAATCTTTCTCCAATGTCATTTCCATCAAATCTGGTCGTTCCTTCTGTGAAGATCAAACAACAGCAGAATTCATGTAGTGATGCTTACGAGCATCACATACACCCAGAAAAGTCCATGTCTCTATGGGGCTGTCATGGACACGTGCCAACATTTGCAGCCGTATGAGCACTGAAAGATCACGTGAACACGTGTCATTATGCCGGTCTAGAGCCACCAACGTTTTTGTGGTGGTGGCTGTGAGTGGTCTCTCATCCACCAAAACCCAGTTGGGGTCCAAGAAAAAGAATCTCCAGAAAATTGAATACAAGCTTTTATTTCTCGCCTCGTTCTCAAGTAACTATTTTTTTTCTTTTTTTTCTTTTTCTAAAATTTTGCAAAAGTAACTTCATTAAAGAAATTGACCCTACAACACAGAGGCCCAAAACACAGAAACAAACTAAAGCCCAAAATCAAAGAGAGACAAAAAATTTGTCAAATCCAAGTTCTTATTTTCGAATTATTTTTGGAATTCAAATTTAGTACATCTTCATCTGTATATATAAAGTAAAAAGTAGAGAAAGGTGAAACATTTAAAATACCAGAAAATGCCCTTAATTAATGCAAACATTAAAAATTGAAATTATTAATTAAATGAAGATAATATGATAAATTCACACTTTTCATATTTAAAAAAAATTAAAAGAAAAATCAGATAATTGATCCTATTTTTATGGAACACAACTACCCATTATATTTTTTAATTCTAAAATAAATTTAAATTTTTTTTTAAAAAAATCTCGCAGACACAGAAGCGCGTGCGAAGAGGCTAGTCTACATGAAGTGAGAAAATTCTCAAGATAGTAAGCATTACGCACAATTTGGAATCGACTAGAGGTGAGAAAATTCTCAAAACTTTATTGATAAAGTATTGATAACATGAACACGAACTTTGCCGAAACACGATATTTGAGAGAGTGTAATTAGACTGATTGAGTAAGATGACCTTGCTCCACCAAAGAGGCAATACAATCATCAAACATCTCTTGGATAGTCTTGAACTTGAACCCTAGACTCTTCAACTTTGAGGTGTTCAAATCATACCTTGGCCTGCCTAGTTGCTCAAACCTGAAAACTCCCATGTACACATTAAACTTAATAACAGTTCGTAATCTTCTGTTTTCCAGAAATTTATTTTGAATCTTTTACTTAATTTAATTCCCATGTAGACTAACTAGCTAGCTATTTGTTGTTTTTACTACTTATATCTGGGGGAAAGAAAAAAAAAAAAAAAAAAAAACCTTTTGGGGATAGGTAAGGAAGGATATTGCTTGGATAACAAGGAAGCCAACTCATTGTTGTCCAAAACTGTTGAGCTGCAAAGGTTCATGCTCATAAACTAAGATGTGGCAAAGTGCAACATCATCAATGTGAACATATCCCATCTTTCCAAGCCACTTGAACTTCTCTGTTTCCCCTGCTTAATTGTTCAAACATATCGGTGCTTAACAATCATATAAACAAAATTAGTAGTTAAACCAAGAATGAGTACCTTTAAGTAGGCCAAGTACGTCTGATGCAGTAGAACATAAATCTGGTGGCAGACTCTGTCCGATCACGAACGAGGGCAGAACAGTTACCAAATCAATCCCATTTTCTTTGCAGAAATCCCATGCCGCCTTCTCAGCTAAAATTTTTGATAAAGGGTACCAAATCTTTTGTAATAGGTAGGTTAATCAGTCACATGGATTACATATAATGTACATACCATAACCAAATATGGAGCTTAAGTAATGTTCTAGCATAGATCATTATAGTTCTGCATTGCTTTGCTTTGCAGCTGTTAGAATTATATATAAAAAGAGCAGCATTCAAAGTTACTTTGAATTCACAAAGGCCATAGGATTTGATGTGAATTTGGTGATGATCATGACAGAATTTAAACTTCAACAAGGACAGAATGCTACCTGAAGTGTCTTGCAGAATTCAACAGAGCTCCACGACGACTCATCCAGCAGTATATTGGAGTCGAAATCCTCATCTGGTCTCACCCTTACAGCTGTAGAAGATGAGGTGAGAACCACACGCCTTAGAGATGGATTTTTCTTGCACGAACGTAGCACATTCAATGTACCCTCAACAGCTGGTTCCAGGATTTCTGTCTGTGCACAGATGACACATAATAGTTACAACAATACTCAATTTGTGTGGAGTGGTATTCATTTTAGGCCAATTGTGATCACTTGCAAAATATTTTGTAGCTTGTCCTCAGCACACTCTTTAGCTTCCAAGGTTGCTTCATCATTCGAAATTTCAGGACCTGTAACTATTGTTGAGATAGAGTCATCATCTCTGCTTTTATCATTGTTGAGTATTGATTTTGAGTGGTATGGAGTTGTACACTTTTATCGTACTTATTATGCAAATGAAATGATGTAGTTGTTAACTTCTAATAAGTGGTATAAATAGTTGTTATAATGTTCATACCCTGCAACTGAGTTGATTTCTATGACATAGTATTAACAGTGTATGACATAATATTAATAGATTTTCACTAACAAAGCATGCTCTATATATAGTTGTGCACTTGAAGTTTATGATATGCATAATATGATTTTTACTAGGAAGATAGTTTTATGACATAGTATTAACAGTGTACTCTTTTTTTTCTTCTTGTAGAGGTATTTCCTTTTGCCTTTGTGATTGTTTCTAGTGAAACTGTGGACAATTAAATGTGGTTTCTGCAAAGGATATCGAATGTCTTGCTAGGCTTTTTTGGATTTTTTAAATATAGTTTTTTGTATAAAATGTACTTCTATAACATGGTATTAACAATGTACTTCTATGATATGGTATTAACAATGTACTTTGGGCTTGCTGGGCTTGTTTTGGATTTTTTTTGAGTTTTTTGTGTTGGGCTTGTTTTAAGTTAATCAATGGCGATCATGTAATTTATAGGAACTTCAACACTCATTTCTTTTGTAGTAAATGGTTTTTGGGTATATTTCTATAGTGCATTCCATGTGGGGGTTATTTATTTATTTTTTATTATATAATTTTAGCCCCTATTTTGGGTATACTACTAAAGCTCTTTTTTCTTTTTCTGTTTAAAATTTTTATTTTTTTAATAAAATGAGGGAGCTATTAAAAAACACAACCAAAAAAAAAAAAAGGAGGGGAGGTTGAGACCCGAAGATCTTGATCCTCAATATAGGGCCAACAGTTCCTAAATTCATGAAAAAAGGCCAGAATATCCTTTTTCTATTAGGTGGTGGTTTTATCCCCACATTTATTTATTTATATTTAAAGTATGGAATAGAATTAGTACTCATACAAGCAGACGATTTATTGTCCATACCAGCAATTTATTTACAAACAATTTATAGCAATTTATTTTATGAATTAATTGTGCATTATGATGAGTTTTACAACATACACAGATCATGACCAAAAGTTTCTTGATCCTCATCATACAACTACATCAGGACATGAAGATCCTTGATAATGATAATGATAATAATACGAGAGATGACAGTCTCTCCGGAACTATATTTGCAAAAAAGTAATTGGACCTGAAGATCCTTAACATATAAACCAAGACCTGAAGCTCCTTGATAATGTAATGGTGTCGTACACTGTACACATGAATAGTAAATATACTGGCAAATGTATTATACATGAATAGTAACCATTTTGGGTGAACTGTTACTACATACAAAAAGGGACATGCAATTCCTTAAACTCATAAAAGAGCAATTAAACGATAAACCAGAAGTTTCAACTATTTATTTTACATCAGTTTAATTATTGTCTTACTTTTATTATTGTATTTTATTTATTTCATTTCAGTATTATATATGTATGGATAAGAAATTCAAAATATGAAATGAAGTTCAAACATCTCAATTATGTCAAAAACCAGAAGTTTTGAGAACATTTACATAAATGTAAATGTGGAGTTCAAAGCACAATTATTAATTTATTATTGAATCCACAAGTTTGAACCTGAAGCTTCGAATATATGAAACTAGATGTTCAGGAATATATCATTAACCTGAAGTTCATTGGTTATGTGTGCTTATTTGGAATTTAATTCATGGAACCTGAAGTTCTATATATATGAAATAAATTTGCAAGAACCCGAAGTTCTGTAGACAAACATACATATGTTTACATAGAATATGAAGTTCTGCATTTTTGATATCATGATTAAGAAATTATAAGATCAAATTTACAAAGAACCTAAAGTTTCTTGGTCACTCGTATGATTTCAAAAATGGACCAGAAGTTCATATGATTTAAAGATTCAGTGGATACTATATTCATATTATTATGGAGAATTGGAACTTGCAGTTCTATATTACAAAGGAGAAAAATTACATAATTAAAATTGCATTAGATGTTTAGTGCCTCAGAGTCAGAATTTAGGCATCTACCGGAGAATTTTTGTGTTCCTCATGTGTATTTTCTTCAGAAACCTGCAACACAAAATCAAGTTTCTCCAAATCTTTATTTATTTTCTCTAGACACCTGACAACCATCCTTATTATTTGAATTCGAGTTCCACAAAATCTATTCTCTCCACTTAAGCTTGTCGACCACGTTCAGGTATTCAATCCGACCTTTGAGATATTTTTATTTATGAAAAGATTCAATTCTTATCGTTTTACTCTTTACTGAATTTACGGACTGTCTTATTGAGAATTTTGTCAAAATTAATCTGATTGATTTGAGACTAACGTGTGGTTTATATTGAAGCCACTTGTTTTCTATATTCAAAAGCAAGTTTTTATTTTCTAATTATTTTTGGAATTCAAACTTGGTATCTGTTCATCTACATGAAGTGAGAAAATTCTCAAGATAGTAAGCGCTACGCATTATCGAGGTGAGAAAATTCTCAAAACTTTATTGATAAAGTATTGATAACATGAACTCGAACTTTGCCGAAACACGATATTTGAGATAGCGTAACTAGAGAGTAAGATGACCTTGCTCAACCAATGAGGCAATACAATCATCAAACATCTCTTGGATAGTCTTGAACTTGAACCCTAGACTCTTCAACTTTGAGGTGTTCAAATCATACCTTGGCCTGCCTAGTTGCTCAAACCTGAAAATTCCCATGTACACATTAAACTTAATAACAGTTCGTAATCTTCTGTTTTCCATAAAATTATTTTGAATCTTTTACTTAATTTAATTCCCATGTCGACTAGCTAGCTCTCTATTTGTTGTTTTTACTACTTATATCTGGAGGAAAAAAAATCAAACCTTTTGGGGATAGGTAAGGAAGGATATTGCCTGGATAACAAGGAAGCCAACTCATTGTTGTCCAAAACTGTTGAGCTGCAAAGGTATCGACCATGAGCACTTTCATGCTCATAAACTGAGATGTGGCAAAGTGCAACATCATCAATGTGAACATATCCCATCCTTCCATGCCACTTGAACTTCTCTGTTTCCCCTGCTTTATTGTTCAAACAAATCGGCGCTTAACAATCATATAAACGGAATTAGTAGTTAAACCAAGAATGAGTACCTTTAAGCAGGCCAAGTACGTCTGATGCAGTAGAACATAAATCTGATGGCAGACAAGGTCCGATCACGAACGAGGGCAGAACAGTTACCAAATCAATCCCATTTTCTTTGCAGAAATCCCATGCCGCCTTCTCAGCTAAAATTTTCGATAAAGGGTACCAAATCTTTTGTAATAGGCAGGTTAATCAGTGACATGGATTACATATAATGTACATACCATAACCAAATATGGAGCTTAAGTAATGTTCTAGCATAGATCATTATAGTTCTGCATGGCTTTGCTTTGCAGCTGTTATAGAATTAGATATAAAAAGAGCAGCATTCAAAGTTACTTTGAATTCACAAAGGCCATAGGATTTGATGTGAATTTGGTGATGATCATGACAGAATTTAAACTTCAACAAGGACAGAATGCTACCTGAAGTGTCTCGCAGATTTTGACAGAGCTCCACGACGACTCATCCAGCGGTATATTGGAGTCGAAATCCTCATCTGGCCTCACCCTTACAGCTGAAGAAGATGAAGTTAGAACCACACGCCTTAGAGACGGATTTTTCTTGCACGAACGTAGCACATTCAATGTACCCTCAACAGCTGGTTCCAGGATTTCTGTCTGTGCACAGATGGCACAT
The DNA here is from genome assembly GCF_000346465.2 of Prunus persica. Classification (NCBI taxonomy): domain Eukaryota; kingdom Viridiplantae; phylum Streptophyta; class Magnoliopsida; order Rosales; family Rosaceae; genus Prunus; species Prunus persica. The sequence goes on from NC_034016.1 coordinate 18,268,311, forward strand.
AATGATTACAACAATACTCAATTTATGTAGAGTGGTATTAATTTTAGGCCAATTGTGGTGACTTGCCAGATATTTTGTATGCAATTGCAATTTTGCTAGAATATCAATCTGAACAAATTATAAGGTGGATCTTTTGTTTGAATATATGATCCACATTGAGAATTTGGCAACATGGCATCCCAAATATGTGACAAGAAAAAGTGACCCTTAATTTTAAGGACATATAATATATTCAAACATGCCTTTGGATCAGATGAAGGTTTCAGCACAGGGGAAGCAGAGTGGAAGACACCATGGCACCCCAAGATTGCATCATCAAAGCTGCCTTCTTCCATTAAATCAGCCTTCACCAATCTGAGTCTTTCCCTAGCTCCTTCCAGCCTCCACAAATGCGCCAATTTCTTCTGGTTTCCTTTGAATGCATGCATAAACCAGATGACCAGTCTCATTAAACAATATATAAATTTGTCCCATAAAAAGAATGCAATCTCTACTTCATGCAGATTTTAACTTGGGGGTTACCTGGGTCTCTAACAGTTCCGGTTACATGATAGCCAGACAAGAGAAGTCGTTTAATAAGCCAAGATGCCAGAAAGCCAGAAGCCCCAGTAACGCAAACTTTGCCCGATTCAAGTTTCTGATCCATCCCTTTCAAATCAAGCAGTGCTTCAGTGCACAGAACCCCTTTGGCCACCAGATTTTATAGGGAATGTATACATGTAATAACTGTTGGGGGTTCCAAGAGTATGAATGGGAGAAGGTAAGCCATCCTACGCTTGTGGTCTAGTAAATCTTATTCTTTATGAAGTGAACAAAGTCAAAAGCAAAAATGTAATGGTTTAACCTGTGGTTAGAATTAGGCAAGTCAGGCAAAAGTGCTGAAGTCCCATGCCATTCTTGCATCACAAGCTCCACATTAATTCTGTGGTCTAAATTTTCTTGATCCCTCTCATATAATATAACAATGAATCAAAGAGAGCAATCACAGCTTATTTGGAGGCAAACACCACCCTAAAGGCCAACGAGGTTTAGCCCAGTGGAAAATGACCTTGATTTGTAGATTATAGGTCACATGTTCGAAAGTCCCCTCCTCTATAGTTTAGACTATCGTTTGTATTAAAAAAAAAAAAAACCACCCTAAAGATTGGCCAAAGTTACCTATTAACCAATGGAATTCTATGTAGTTTGAATGAGTGCCCTACTCTCCCTAAACTCCCCAACTAGTCATTAATGCCAAGCTCTTTTCTGGAGAGAGGCTATAATGAGGAGTTTTAAGTGATGAGGCTATTTGAGGAGGCAAATCCTACCATTAAAACATTTAAATGTTTAAGTGCCATAATTTTTTTACATTTGTTGATAGTGAAATTGACCTCCTCACTTTAAACTCTTCATTCTTTTCGACCCGGATTTCACATTTGTCCTCAAGACCGCGCTAAGGCACCAAACAAGGAAAAATAATTCTTGCTGACTATGAGATGAGTCCTCCACTTGTCTTTATCTTGATAGTTTATTACATTATTATATCTATAATATTATATATTCATATTGATCATAAAGACGTGCTGGAGGAGCTTGCGCTGCTGTGCAGATTCATCCACTTTGTTTATAAAATTATCGCTTCAGGGAGGATGCGTGATATCCTGCACAAAGATCAATTATAAATATATATTACTCTATTGCATCTTGGTGGTGATCAGGATTCAGAACCCACCCAAAAAAAAAAAAACAAGGTGAAAAAGCTTTCTGCAGCTTTTAACGACCTCCAGAAGCTTTCTCGCCATACTTCTAGTATCATGATAATATATAATCTTACTTTATATAAGGCCCACGTCAAATTCTGTGGGTAATGACAATATACTATTATAATAATAAGTTATGTTTATACCGTAAGTAAACGGCCAATGACCATCGAACACGTGGACAGGATCGATACTGATCACAGAACCCCTTCGGCATTCCCCCTACCGAAGCCATCAATCTTGGCCCTTTTGCCATCAGACACGTGTCATGCTCACAATCCATGTCCAGAGTCCCACATCGGAAATATGAGCACAGTGCACACCTCCCAAGGCCTATATAAGGAGACCCATATCCCCAAAAGGAGGGGATTAAAACTAACGGTACGCTATCGATTGATCTGTCAGTTAAATATTACTAAATTCGTACTTACTTAAGCATCGGAGAGCCTTCGGCCGGTACCACACCGGTACCCCAAGGACTTACTGAACGTGACCTTTTGTAGGTACTCTCCCTTCTGCAGTAGAACATCTACCGAGGACAGTCACTTACCGAAGGCCTAAAATCACTAAGTTGACGAAATACATCAGGAACCATTTTTTCGCATCAACAAGTTATATAGTTTTTACTTATAGATATATATAATTTATAAATGTGTATATATATAAAAAAACTAGAACCACGTTTACTTCTATCCATATATATATATATATATATATATATATTTATGACTGACATTCATATGAAAGAATTGGTAACACTCAATGGATTTTTTATTTTTTATTTTTTTATGATGGAGCTATGAAAAAAAACACACACACAAAAGGGAGGAGGTTGAGATCCGAAGATCTTGATCCTCAGTATATAATAAAGGACATTAGTCCCTAAAATTCATGAAAAAAAGCCAACAGATCCTTTTTCTATTAGGTGGCAGTTTAACCTCACATTTATTTATTTATTTAAAGTATGCAGTAAAATTAGTACATATACAAGTATATTTATTTTTATTTAAAATATAGTGCAGGTTTTTCGTCCAACAATTTATTTACAAGCAATTTATAACAAATTATTTTATGAATTAATTGTGCATTATGATGACTTTTATAGTATACACTCAAGACCAGAAGTTCTTTGATCCTCATCATACATTTACATCAGGACCTGAAGATCCTTGATGATGGTAATGATAATAATATGAGAGATGTCAGTCTCTCTGTGACTATATTTGCAAAAAAATAATTGGACCTGACGATCCCTGACATATAAACCAGGATCTGAAGCTCCTTGATAATGTAATAGTGTCGTACACATGAATAGTAAATATACTGGCAAAATATTATACATGACTAGTAACCATTTGGGGTGAACCATTACTACATACAAAAAGGGACCTGCAGTTCCTTAAACTCATAAAAGAGCAATTAAATGATAAACCTGAAGTTTCAACTATTTATTTTACATCAATTTAATTATTGTCTTACTTTTATTATTGAATTTTATTTATTTCATTTCAGTATTTTATATATATGGATCATAAATTCAAAATATGACATGAAGTACAAACATCTCAGCTATGATGTTTAATTATGTGTAATCCAAAATCAGAAGTTTTGAGAACATTTACATAAATGTAAATCTGGAGTTCAAAGCATATTATTAATTCATTATTGAATCCTCATGTTCGAACCTGAAGCTTCGAATATATAAAACTAAATTTTCAGGAATATCATGAACTTGAAGTTCATTGGTTATGTGTGCTTATTTGGAATTTGAACTTGAAGTTCCATATATATGAGATAAATTTGCAAGAACCCGAAGTTCTGTAGGCAAACATACAAAATGTTTACATAGAATCTGAAGTTCTATATTTTTGATATCATGATTAAGAAATTATAAAATCAAGTTTACAAAGAACCTGAACTTTCTTGGTCCCTCATATTATTTCAAAAATGAACTAGAAGTTCATATGATTTAAAGATTCAGTGGATGCTATATTCATATTATTATGGCGAATTGGAACTTGCAATTCTATATTACAAAGGAGAAAAATTACATAATCAAGATTGCAGCAGATGTTTAATGCCTCAGAATTTAGGCATCTACAGGAGAATTTTTGTGTTCCTCATGTGTATTTTCTTCATAAACTTGCAACACATAAACAAGCTCCTCCAAATCTTTATTTCTTTTCTCAAGTCTTCTGATTTGTTGATCAGCATCACTAAGCATTCTTCGCAGTGTTATGACTTGAGATCTAAGTGCTTGAACTTCTTGGGATCTGGCCAGCAACCGTTGTTCCAAATTGGTAATTGATGCAGCATACTGCATGCTAGCAACCAGAGAGTCATTGACAGCACCACTGTCTGATCTCACTGCTAACAATATTTGCTCCTAGGGAGCAGTATTCAATCCAAATTACTCGAATTCGTGTTCCACAAAACCTATTCTCTCCACTTAGCGTAACTATTTTTTTTCATTTCTAAAATTTTGCAAAGGGAACTTCATTAAAGAAATGGACCCTACAACACAGAGGCCCAAAATACAGAAACAAACTAAAACCCAAAATCAAAGAGAGAAAAAAAAATTTGTCAAAACCAAGTTTTTATTTTCTAGTTATTTTTGGAATTCAAACTTAGTACCTCTTCATCTATATGAAGTGAGAAAATTCTCAAGATAGTAAGCATTACGCACAATTTGGAATCGTCCAGAGGTGAGAAAATTCTCAAAACTTCATTGATAAAGTATTGATAACATGAGCTCGAACTTTGCCGAAACACGATATTTGAGAGAGCGTAACTAGACTGATTGGGTAAGATGACCTTGCTCTACCAAAGAGGCAATACAATCATCAAACATCTCTTGGATAGTCTTGAACTTGAACCCTAGACCCTTCAACTTTGAGGTGTTCAAATCATACCTTGGCCTGCCTAGTTGCTCAAACCTGAAAATTCCCATGTACACATTAAACTTAATAACAGTTAATAATCTTCTGTTTTCCAGAAATTTATTTTGAATCTTTTACTTAATTTAATTCCCATGTAGACTAGCTAGCTATCTATTTGTTTGTTTTTACTACTTACATTTGGGTCTTAGGTTCGAAACTCCTTTTCCTATAATTTAGACTATCACTTGTAATAAAAACAAAAACATAAAAACAAACAACACCGCCATAAAGATTGGCCAAAGTTACCTATTAACCAATGGAATTCTATGTGGTACTCACAAACTGGTCAAGTCTCCGGGTTTCACATTTGTCCTCAAGACCGCGCTCATCAACCCAAGAAGGAATTTCAAGCCTCATTGCTCTAAAACGCCGGGTTCGTATTTTCTAGGTCCATTGCTCGCTGAAATGCAGTCCATTTATTTATTGGGCCGGACACTTCGAAAGACCTTTTCTTTCTTTGTTTTTCACTGAAAAAGTCGTTTTCTATTAATATAATATGGAAAAGCCATATTTAAAAAATAATAATAATTAATTTCCTTGAAAAGAAACATGAAAAGGAACAACTAATAGTAATAAGATATAAGCTAGATTTTCAAAGAAAATCTAAAAATTCTAACTCACCCTCTTCTATTTACCAACATATGAATTAGAACCCAAAAAATAATAATATTTATTTTCAATTGCAAGTAAAATCTTTGATGGAAGGCTAGAAGAAGCATCTCCAAACTTCCTACTCCCATTTGGTTTAGAGCACTTTAAATACAAGAAGACAACAACCTACGAATTTAGGAGGAGGGAACAACAAAGAACAAACAGAAGCACTTCTTCCTGTTCTGTCTTTGCAGCGCTCAAAACATCAACCAGGTACTCTCTCTCTCTCTCTCTCAAATTCAGTTTAAACCAAGCTATCTCCTTTTCGTGTTATATAAAGCATATATAAGTAAACAAACTTTATAAAAGCAAAATTAATTTCGTTTGATACCCTACCCGCCGATTTAAAAACCCACAACCCAAAAAACCAATCTGAGAAAAAGCTCTGATTTTTGGCTGAAAAAAGCTCTGGGTTTTGGCTGAAGATGGACACCGGCGGCAACTCTTTAGCATCGGGTCCAGACGGAGTGAAGAGAAAGGTGAGTTATTTCTACGACCCAGAAGTGGGAAATTACTATTATGGCCAAGGGCACCCGATGAAGCCTCACCGGATTCGCATGACCCATGCCCTTCTCGCCCACTACGGTCTTCTGCAACATATGCAGGTCCTCAAACCCTACCCGGCCCGAGACCGGGACCTCTGCCGCTTCCACGCCGACGATTACGTTTCGTTTCTCCGAAACATCACCCCCGAAACGCAGCAGGACCAGCTGAGGCAACTCAAGCGGTTCAATGTGGGTGAGGACTGCCCCGTCTTTGATGGGTTGTATTCGTTTTGCCAGACTTACGCTGGTGGCTCTGTTGGTGGTGCTGTGAAACTCAACCATGGCTTCTGTGACATTTCTATCAATTGGGCTGGTGGTTTGCACCATGCTAAGAAGTGTGAGGCTTCTGGGTTTTGCTATGTCAATGATATTGTGCTTGCAATCTTGGAGCTTCTTAAGCTGCATGAGGTTAGTTTATCTGATTTCAAATAGTCTAAAGGTTTTGACTTTTTTCGTGTTGGGTTAGTTTTGTTTCGTAGAATTCTGAAATGGGTTATTGAAAGTGTTGATGTTTTGCCAAACAGCGTGTTTTGTATGTGGACATTGATATTCACCATGGAGATGGTGTTGAAGAGGCGTTTTACACGACGGACAGGGTCATGACGGTTTCATTTCATAAGTTTGGGGATTATTTCCCAGGCACAGGAGACATTCGCGATATTGGGTACGGAAAAGGGAAGTATTACTCCCTTAATGTTCCGTTGGACGATGGGATTGATGATGAGAGCTACCATTACTTGTTCAAGCCCATCATTGGGAAGGTGATGGAAATTTTTAGGCCTGGTGCTGTTGTTCTCCAGTGTGGTGCTGATTCTTTATCCGGGGACAGGCTTGGCTGCTTCAACCTTTCCATCAAAGGTCATGCCGAGTGTGTTAGATATATGAGATCCTTCAATGTCCCACTCTTGCTTCTAGGTGGCGGTGGGTATACTATTCGGAACGTTGCTCGTTGCTGGTGCTACGAGGTACTCTTCTTGTATTTTGTTTTATTTATTAAGGTTTCCAAACTATTCCATGTGACGTGATTATGCTGAACATACAACATGGTTTTTAACATATGAGTAATAATTTCTTACCAGAGAGTATGTCGTGTTATGTGATTGAATAATAAGCCTGTAGTCTGGCAGATGATTACTCTTTTACACATGGCCGTTGGTGTAACATCTCTAATTTCTGCTTACAATATTCGGCACAGTTTATTTAGTTTTAACTCTTGAGTCTTGACTGAATACTTTTGATCTGAATTTGTGGTTTGTAAAACAGACGGGAGTTGCACTTGGAGCAGAAATTGAGGACAAAATGCCACAGCATGAATATTATGAGTATTTTGGCCCAGATTATACTCTTCATGTTGCCCCTAGTAACATGGAAAATAAGAATTCTCATGTGTTACTGGAAGAAATACGGTCTAAGCTTCTTGAAAACCTCTCCAGGCTTCAGCATGCACCCAGTGTCCAATTTCATGAAAGACCTCCTGATACTGAGCTTCCAGAGGTACTTTTGTGCAACAAATTTTTTTTTTTTCCGGGAATTAATTCCATTTTCCATCTTCTATATTCGTCAAAACTTAATAGTCATCTTATTGAAACATATTCTTCTGTATTGATTTGTTTGACTTATCATAGCAAATTATTGTTCTTTGTTCGCATTTTACATGATACAGCTAAGTGAATGAGGGTTTCATTTGTGTAATGTCTAAATAAGTAGCTTATAATAGAAAAATGTTCTCCAGCTTAAAATCACAGAACAAGCTGGAACTGGTGCCCCTGTTGACTCCAAAGAGAAATTCATCCTAAGCAGAAGACTCCGAAATTATTCTTTTCTTAATGGCCATCAAGCAGACATTTTGACATTAATATATTTTCCCTCTCCTTCCTCTAATGCGGCATTTATTGTTGCTTAAGTGATAGAATACTTGATGACCCAAAGGAAAAAGTTGTGTATCTAAACTGCCGCAAAGCTCCCATCTTTCTTACTATTCTTCAATCTTTGTATAATGAATGTAGCTTGCTAGTTTACATCAATCTAATTTGAGTTGTTATCTAGTTAATACTTTTATAGGATTGTAATCAGTATTTGAAATTTTCTTGTCAAAACTCATGTAGGCGGATGACGATCAGGATGACGGAGACGAAAGGTGGGATGCGGATTCTGATATGGATGTTGATGATGAACGGTATTTTAATTTCTTCTCTTAATTTACTATCATTATCTTGCACTTTCATCTTTGCAATATTCTGATTTATGGTTTTATACAGTAAGCCGTTATCAAGCAGAGTAAAGAAAGAGATCGTTGAAACTGAGGTTAAGGATCCGGTATGCTACAAATCATCGTACAAACTTTTTTGTAAATTGGGTGCAGAAGCATATAAACTATAATTCAGTGAAATCGAGCAATCGATTCATTTGTCTAGTCTTGAATATTCTTATGCATAGTAAATTGTGCTCATTGTCTTTGATGACGGACAAGTGGCTAGACTTTTCACTCATGGCAAAGAAACATGAGGAAATCTTGTCTCTTAGTAGTGTTTCTTTTTATTATCCTGTTTCCGATATGGTGTTATGTGAAGCCTACACTGGATTAGTACTGTTCTTTTTTTATCTTTTTTGAATGAGAAGCATGACTGTTCAAGATGGCGTAGCATGACAATATGTTTCCTTTTCTGTTTATGCGTATATGTTTATGTCCTGCACGTAGCACGACTATGTTCTTGTGATGTGCTCATATCATTTGTTGTGCTACATTTCAAAATTTACATATGCATGTGGCTTATATCCTCTTGCATGACAACGTATGTCATATTCGTTCTGCATTTGTACTCAATAAATGATGGGATTGAAGATTCACAACATTGAACAGTTTAGATCCTATTTGTTGTGTTTATTTGCCTCAACAATTTGTATTTCTGGTTGGCATGGTGTACCGGGGAGCCAGAAAGGAAGCACAGAGAATGCTAGAGGCTCAGGCTATGATCCAGCAGTAGAAGAGATTACAACAGGCGCAAAGGTGAAGTTAAACACACAAGTCCACAGACAAAAGCAGGACACGCTTGATTTAAAAATGCTTATGAACTAATGGTTTTTCCTGTCGGCATTGATATTTGCAGGCTTTGGATATGGGCTCTGGGTCTGCGGATGAACCGAGTGTGAAGGTTGAACAAGAGACTCTGAATAAGCCTGCTGATCAGATATAAACGTTATCATGACCAATTTTCTTTTTTTGGTCAATTATCATGAGCAAAGTCATTCTAACTTTAGGCTTGATTTATGGATGAGTCCAGATTAGGGTAGCAATTGGAAATGAACTTGTATCCAAATTTGGCCTCTTGTACTTGTAGATGCATTTTTAAATATTGAATTGAGAGGAAGGCATGGAACAGCAATCGTATTATTGTACCATAAAACCATATTTATGTCAAGAAATGCCATTTCAATTACCTTTACTCAAAAGAATTTTCACTTTTTATTGACAATTGGAGTGATGTAACAAACGCCTGGGGGCCAAGAAGAAAACCTGAATAACATGTACGTTATTGGAACAAAGCCAGTAAGTCTTAAATTACAAGGCAAACTGGTAAACGGGAAAATCCAATTTTGACAGTCTGTTCCAATGACTTGGTTTTTCTTCTCATGAATATTGTCACTAGTATTTCCATCAGTTGTATGTAAATTTGTAGGTGTCCAGTCAGTACAACCTGACTGATCTTAGATTTCCGACTTCGAGCCCTTTTCAGCGGCTGAGTAGCAAACGAAAGACTATGTTAAGTGTGGCACGGGGCAGTCGAAGGCAGCAATCTGAGACTCACCTGAGTTGTATCTGTCCAGGCTAAGTTGGAGAGTCCTGAGACTCTATTACTAAAGACTGAAAGATAAATATGATGTCAGGTATTCTGGTTTATCAACAAATCAAGCCATCCAGTATTGGTTACTACCAGCCAAGGGATTCTCTGGTTGCTAGAGCTCTGCAACCACCAAAGGAAAAAAACAAGTACAAAATCAGAAAATTAGCAAACTAATGAGAATTTCTATGTCAAACTTTGAGTTTAATGCAATCCTCCGTACACAAATAGTAATGCAAAACTGAAGCAAATAAATGAGAGTCTATAACGGCAAAGAAAAATGTTGGTACCTGCAAGTGAGACTGATACATTCTCTGTCTAAAAGGCCAACTAGGTGCCCTCTGTGATCTTGAACATGCTCTGTAACAACTGGAATTTGATTCATTCCATACCTATTCATAATATTCTGAGCTGAAAGTAGATTCATACTGGGTGTAGCAGTCCATGGTATTTGGCATACTTCCCCATCTGAAGAACACATTTCAGATACTATAAGCTCCTGTAACAGTACAACCAGTCATTCAAGCTCACAGGGCCACAAAAACGTAAAAATTAGCAGTAGTTCAACAAGACAATAATCCATTACCTTGGGTCTCTGTCTTCTTGATTGTGCATATTTATTGCTGTACTCTTGAATGTCTTTAAGTGTCAGTAAACCAATTAGAATATGATCATTATCAACGATCATAGCACAGGGCTGCTTCTCTGCAAGCATGAGAGTCACTGCTTCTGTAAGCAAAGTGTCCTTTAAAACAGTCACATATCTCGTCCTCATGGCTTCAGAAACGAATATTCTCTTTTCCAACTTTTCAGTGTCAATATTAGAATCATCTATACAGAGTGAACTTTCAATTTCACAAAGGTCACTCGCGTTAGACGTCCTTTCAGTGAAAGCATTACTAGAAGATAGCCCACTTGCACTAGGGGAAGGTACTTCAGGTTGTTGAAAGCTACTAGTTTTTCCCTGATTGAGTTTCTTACTCTTCCAGCTATCTTTTTTTCTCCTTGTCTGTCCAGATGTGATCCATGAAGATAACCCCACAGCTCCAAGTAGCGGAAGAACAATTCGATAATCTTGTGTCAATTCGAAAAGCAGCAGAACTGAGGTAAGGGGTACCTGACAGACTCCTGAAAGAGTAGCAGCCATTCCAACCTGTAAAAGGAACCGCTCCAATGGTCAACCACAACCTGATTTTGACTACCCGTTATAGCTTCAAATTTCAGCAGAGAATTCCAAACAGAGAAATAATATATTCACACAGAAAGTTAGGCTTTTCTGTCTTAATTATTACATAGTATTACAATGAAAAGTTATCTCATGTACCGTCCATGTCAATTTTCAAAAACATTTGACAATTTAGAACCAACTAGACGACTGACTTTAACCTTCTAATAAAAAAGCAGGACACACAAAACCTACTGCTGCAAAGAAAAAGGTTTTTGTCCCTGAAGCCGATGGCTAATATTGTAGGTTTCTAGTTAACTACATAAAGTGACCTCCTAATTCGAATGTGATTTTTGTTCTCAGAAATATCAAAACAGAATTCATATACAAAAAATATGAAATGCGAGTTGACCATTGCCAGAAATTTGAAGGCAGACTATCTTCTAGATACAAAAGTGGCATAGAGCATACCAGGCCATATGCTTGCGGTGATGCTACTTCCAATATGGAGAGATGAAGTATAGGATTGGACTGAACAACTGCAGAACTGATGAGTTTCCCATATGCCATTCCTGTTGCTGCACCAATAAAAAGTGATGGAGCATAGTAGCCACCCACTAATCCAGACGCCCGGCACAAAGAGGTTGCACCTATCTTGACCACTACCAGCTGAAGCAATAGATCAGCTGAGAGGCCTTTCACAAGTGGTCGAGATTCCAGCAAAATGTCAACATTCTCAAAACCCCAGTACAGAATTTCAGGATATGCCAATGCTATAAGCCCGACTGCTAAGCCACCCAGTATAGGGAACAAAAATCTTGGTACGCCAATAGTCTTGTGAAGATTGTCAACAATTACCAACATGTACGATGTGCACTTTGATAAGGTTAGCGAAACCAAGCCGCATAGGACACCCAGCAAGAGATATAGCGGAAGCTCTGAAAATGATTTGAATACGTCTCACTGTTAAAACCGCAACTTTTAAATAATAACTTGAACATCTACCTCTAGATATACTAAAGGTATGCCTGAAAAAATTCATCCCAGTATAGTGAATAACCTAGTGTTGTAACAAACAATAGGGTAAACTCACAAACCATATTTGGAAAAGGAAAATCACATTACTAGGAACAAGAAATACTCATAGATTATGTAATAATGAAATAGTCAGCAGAAGAAATTATTCAAATCAAAAGCACCAGTTTTTTTGTTCACTCGAGGGTGCAGAAATTTATCTGCAACATTTTCAAGAGTTAAACAGATAATCGATAGTATACCAGTAGGTGAGCGGAAGTCATAGTATGGGACCTTAAAGGCTGGCTCAGAGCCAAGACCAACTTCTGTAACTACAGAAGCTATCACAGCACTAAGTATGACCATAGAAGTGGTATTTGTTAGTGAAATAGATGAGGAATCTGATGGTGATGGCCAAAGGACCGACTCAACGGCAAAGAAACAACCAGAAACAGCAGCATTAAACCCTGAAAAAAGACAGAAGAACAATTACATTGAGAGCAAACATATATTAATAACTGGCAGCATGGGGAAACATAAAAACGAATACCCACCAGAAGCAATTCCAGCAGCTGATCCAGCGGCCACAAGAGAGAGGCTTCTTTGTGAACTTTTACCAAATACAGCACCAACACCCTTTGCTATAGAAGTTCCAATCTCAACACTAGGACCTTCAGGACCTAATGAATTCCCAGTCCCCAGTGTGACACCAGCAGCAACTGCCTTGAGAAATGGACGCGATGCAGCCTTGAGACTATGAAAAACCGAAATGGGCATTCCCATTTTCACCAACAAACTTTCTTTTTCTTCCTCTTCTTGCTCATTGCCATTGTTATTATCTTCTGAACCATCATCCAGAGCACCTCGAAGCACATTTAACATGGCTACGATCAAACCCCCCGAAGCTGGAACCAGAATCACTCGCTTCCACATATCTCCCATTGGCTCCTCTCTGAGCCACGAAGCTCCTCGTTGTGGTATCCCATCCCAGAACACATCACGTATCTCATGAACCTTAACGTTCATATCAAAATCTCAGATAAAGCTTAAAACTTTGCAATCTCAGATAAAGCTCAAAACTTTGTAAGCAAGCAAGCATGAAAAGCAAAAAAGCAAAAAAGGGTAATGGGTAAACAAAAACATACAGCGTAATTGAAGAGCACGACACCAATTCCAGTGAGCAGACCCACTAAGCTCGACGACAACACTATTGTCCAGTTCCCACGGCCGCGGCCTTGGGCTATCATTTCTTCTTCATCTTCATCTTCATCTTCTTCTTCGTCCTCATCGTCTTGTTGTTGTTGCTGTTGTTGGGATTGTTGATTTTGAGGGAGGGAGAGAGGAGGTCTGAGAGTGAGAGCTCTGCCATTTTTGCTACGCCTTCTGGTTCTAGTGTTTGCTGTGTAGGCAACAGTTCCAGCATTTCTGCTGTTGCTGCTGATTTTGATGTTTGATGGAGGAGAGAATAAAAGGAAGGTTTTTCTCAGCGGTGGTGAAGATGGAGAAGGAGAGGCCAGGGGACACAAATGGCAATGAAACTGGGTGTTGGGGAAACGCCATATACAGTCCAAACCTCCCATTAGCTAGACAGCGGAGCTAGCTAGCTGTTCAGCCCAAGCACAATAACAAATGGATAAACCTCTCATAAAATAAATTATTATTCTTAGAAAATAATATTCTTCTCACTTTTTATATTAAAAACAATGTTTTTGTTTGATTTATGTGCTAATATTATTTTTATTGTGGTGATTTTCCTGATTTTACTCTTTTATGTTAGAAAAATAATTAAATGGAGAAATAAATATACTTTTGAATAACTAATAGTCACAATTTTCTTCATAACATTGACAGATGTCTCAAATTCGAATATTTATGTTTCGACATAATTTTGGGTCTGATATAGGTTTTGTTACTCATCCAATAACCAACTGCCTAAAAAAAGAAAGCTGGGTTCTTTTCATAAGTAGAATTTAGGAAATATCAACTGTCACTCATCCAACTATCGGCTACAACTCACAAAATGGAGAAAACCATTGTGCTTCTTTCCTCAAGAATACAATGAATATAAATATATACAAATATTTACAACCATCAATAACCAATTCAGCCTAAAACATCATAGTTTTTACTGTCTGCCCAAAATCAGTAGAGAAACACACAACATTTGCTTAAAATAAATAGAATTAGCTGATTAAAAGCCTGTGCTTATCTCATTTCCTGTCATGGCAAAGAATGAAAGGTAAATAGTCCCATAAAATAATTTTTGCCCTCAGCAAATGGAAACCTATATGGAAGTCAACGGTTTCATAACTTCTCCTGACATTTTGTCTTTTGTTTTACGGTGGCTCTTGGAATTAGTAGCTTCTTTCTCAGCTTCCACAGCCCAAGTGTAAGCTATCATGCCCATAGCAGCAAGAGCCATCCCAAGAAAGTTTTTAAGGCCGAGCTTTGAATCAAAGAGTAGCCACGCCAATGTCATGACACATATGGTTTTCATGTGGCCTAAAACCTGGAATGAGGATGCTGAGAACCGCCCGATGCAGAGGTACAGGCTGACTTTGCAAAACACTGCTATTGAGCATGAAAGTAGCAAGAAAATCTGCAAACACATTCACAAAAGCACTTTTAAAGATTAAAGATCAAATGTGCTGCAAATGAAACTTAAGGGACAAAACATAAGAAGCATAGGCTTGACTTACAAATGCACCGGAAGAGAACTTATAATTTGATAGAAGTTTGCCGGTGAGATAGAAATCGATGAATGGACAAAGAAAAAGAAGGGAGAGAGCTTGCATTGGAGTTGTCTTAGTGAGCAATTCAAAAGACCCTATTGAGTATTTCTTCTGTAAAGACCCTATTAACTGTTCCTCAAAGGAAAAAAAAAACCAAGTTAGTGTCACATTCTTAGTAAACTAATAATCCAAATGAAGGAGGAATTTGAGTAATTAATACACACAATTTGGTGTAAGGATGTACACAAGACAGCCACACAAGCACAGAGGAAACCTTTAGCATTAACTTTCACATCAGTCACTGTACAGATACTCACACCTACAACCACCATTACCACAGCCATCTTGGCCCTCCTTGAAAATTGTTTTCCATGAAGAATCCATTCCATCACACATACCACAGGCACCATGCTTAACCTAGATATCTGCATCATAATACCGATTGCCAGTTACAATTAGAACCTCCGATAATTAATAATGGCATACAATCGTCCATGCACGTGTGAACAATTGTCTTTGGCATTCACCTATACCAATTTAGAAGGTGTAATTTAGGACCAAAAAAATGATATGCACCTGAAAAAATCCGGGAGTGTTTAGTATGAGGCTGAAGTTCATCGCAATGATTGAGGCATTGGCTACAATTGAGAACAGAATAAGCTCCCACAGAGGAATTGCATGCGTTGATGCAGAGTAACCAACGGCATTTGACACCAAACACACCAATGCGGTCAGAGAATAGTGGAAGCTAGACAGCGTTGTAGCTGCAAAGAATACACCAACATCAATTGCCGCAAACCATTTTAATTACTAAAAGACTCAATCATGTTTATCACATAATAGCAAAAAAAAATTAAGTGAGTCATCTTATAAAATGGTGTTTTGTAGTCCACTTGTACTGCGGCCATTGGTGATCCTCATTGAGTAGTGTTACATTATGCGCCGATGTTTACTTGTTACATCAATTATTATGATCGGTTGTCAAATAACACATCATTTTAATTTGATTAGCTGATTGTAGGGTTCAAAATGTTGCAATAACTTCTTATAGACCTCTCCATGCACATGTAATATGATGATGTGAACCACCAGAGGGATCAATCAAAGTGCATTTGTTGTACCAAAAAGAAAGCTGTAGCATAATTAAACAATGAAGCTATTTAAAGGTTTTATAATCATGTTGTAGGACACTAACTCATTCCATGTTGTTAAAGAAGAAGAGGATGTGGAACCGACCAAAGGCGAAGGCAAAGCCTTGAGGGGACATGAGCTGCCTGTTGGCCATGATAATCCCCACCGAGCTCACAACGGTCATGCTCCATGCTCCTACATTACATACTGTAAACGGCGATTTTCTCTCCTTGATCTCCATTTAAACTTGATTGCCAAGCTGATCATCCACCACTCAAGATACTTAATTTTTTTAAATTTACTTTTAGCGCAGCACTTCTCACTTAATGACCTCCCTCAGAGCCCAAGTGGAGTAGGGTTTGAGTTTTTATAACAAAGACAGGCAAAACATGCACTATAAATCATGAAAAGGGAAGGCTGGCATATGATATTGCCTGCAGGCTTCATATTGCTTTCTTTCGCTTTTGCTGTCTCCCTCTCAGCAACCAGCATGTTACTCTCACTCATCTCCTAATAATTATTAAATATTACATGTTAATGATCATGAATCAAATTTAAGTACAATTGGGATAGGGATTATTAAAACCCCTTGTTGACATTTATTTGTCCACCTTTTCACTGTGGAGAATCTCATCACACAAAAACAAAAAACAAAAAACAAAAACAAAAACAAACAATATGCAGAGTAATATTTGTGTACATAATCCCTTATTATTGTGTTTAGATATGGTCAGTTTTTCTTGTCAGTAATATAACATGTTATATTCACACACTATGATTATTAGGACCTCAGATTATATCGAATAACGTAAAACATGCGGTTACGATTTACAGTTTGACAACATAGTATGTCGAGATATCTGATAAGAAATCATTCCTATTCTTTTTGGATACCTTTATCTCTTAAAAGCTTCCTTCTCAATCTCTCATCAATTCATACCTTTCTCTCTGTGCACGTTTTTATCTCTTTTTAGAAGTTGACAAATCTAAAATCTAAACTTGCTATCCACTTCATCATTGTCTCTTTCTTCCCTGTTGATTGAAAGTGGAATGTAACTCTAGCCTTACTTGTTCTCCATTGCAACTTTTCAGTGCATGAATCTAGTACATTTCTTGTAAAAGGTTGAAGTAATTGGATTAGATATCATAATCAAATTTCTATTTTTAATTACTCTTTCTCTGAGATTAGGTTAAACAGGCAAGAAACTGCAAGTTGCAAAGTTGTTTTTCTAATGAACAGCATGAAAGAAATACATACACTTACCCCAGTACCTTATCAAGTTCCTCTGTCTTTTCTCGGATCAAGCTAAGAGCCCATGCCGAGTGTTGCAGAGGATAGAGATAGTGTTTCTTTCTTGCAATATTCTCTCACCAATAATGGTGATTTCACAACTAAATGAGCATCCAGAAAGGGACACCATCAGTGCAGATGAAATGGGCAATTCCCATTTTCACAAATAAGCTTTGCTACTCGACACCAAAACATGTCATGGATACAAACGGCATGTAACTTTGATTTGTACACCACATTACATTTCTCTTAAATCTATTTATTTAAATGACTTCCACACGGATTTATCTTCTTATCTTTTTTGTGTTTATTAAGAGATGTGATCAACAACGTGACTACAAGCGCAAAGTGATTTTGAAAAGAAAAAAAAGCCGCAGAGTAATTTTGACAAAGTGATAAAATAATAACAGTGAGACTCTTTTATTTGTTTATTGATTTATTTGTTACTTTTAGACCAATAAAGAATTTAGACAGCTGAGTGTCATGCAAATTTCATAACTAATTGGACACTGACCAGTGACGAACTCATGTTAAAGGGCGAAGACTGGCAAGTGCAAAATTGATTAGGTCAGTTTTCATCGTTAAGTTGGCTGAAATATTATATTGTCAGTGGCAAAGCCCCCAGTATCTTCACAGAATCAACTTGTTTCGTGAACGAGAAAATGTGGGAAAAGGGAGGGAAATGGTTTTGCTAAAATGAAAAAAGAAATGAAGCATTCATTAATTGAACTTTTTCTCAGTATTGATACTGAAATGCATATACAAGTATTCTACAACCATCAACAACTGGTTCAGCCTAAACTTCATTATTAATTCCTTTCAGACAAAATAAATAGAGGCCAAAATCGAGTTTCGTGAAAAAATAGAATCAGATGCGGAAAGCCTGTGCCGAATGAACAGATGAATGCCAAAACCTGTGCTTATCTCATATCTTGCTGGGGCATGGAATGAAGGTAAAACAAAATGAGTCCAATAATGGTGAGTCTACACTTAAGACTCACAAAGCTCCGCGTCGTTTGATGGACTCTCTGTCATTCCCTCCTTCAATGGTTTCAGATCGTCTTCTGACAGACTGTCTCTTGTAATAGGGAGGGTCTTGGGTTGCTCCACAGCCCAACTGTATACTACCATGCCAAGAACAGCAAGAGCCATTCCAAGCAAGTTTTTCAGTGTGAGCTCCGAATCAAAGAGTAGCCACCCCAACGTCAGGATACACACTGTTTTCATGTGACCTAAAACCTGGAATGAGACAGCTGAGAAGCGTCCGATGCAGAGGTACTGGCTGATGTTGCAGAAAACTGCTAAGGAGCAGGAGAGTAGTATGAAAAACTGCATTCCACAAAAGCTTCATTAGAATTTTGTTTCTACAAACTCAGAAATTGCAGATTAATATGCATAAGAAGCACTTACAAGTGCACTAGAAGACAACTTATACTCCAATAGAACTTTTCCAGTAAGATAATAATCGAAGAACGGACCAAAAACAAGAAGGGAGAGAGCTTGTATTGGAGCTGTCTTGCTGAGCAATTCAAAAGAGCCTATCGAATACTTCTTCTGCAAGGAACCTATTGACTGTTCCTCAAACAACAAGAATGTAAGAGGTCAACCATTATTTCAAGGTTTTTATGCCTACCCTCAGATTCATAGTATAAATAATTTATGAGAAAAATTAAGTAGTGCTCACAATTTGTTGCAAGGATGTACACAAGATAGCCACACAAGCACAGAGGAAACCTTTGGCATTAACTTTCACGTCAGTCACTGTACATATTCCCACACCTACAACCACCACTCCCACAGCCAACTTGACTTCCCTTGCAAAATGTTTTCCATGAAGAATCCATTCCAGCACACATACCACGGGAATCATGCTCAACTTCGATATCTACACGATAATACCATAGAACAAGGTCTGAACTCAGATGGCAACTCTGCCTCAAGCAAAATGGTTAGGCTATTAAAATGTTATTCACCTGATAAAATCCAACAGAGTTAAGCATGAGGCTCAAGTTCATCCCAGTGATTGAGGCATTGGCTACAAGTGAGAACCAAACAAGTTCCCACAAAGGAACATGCTTTGAAGCAGAGTAGCCAGTGGCATTTGACACCAAACCAACCAATGCAGTAACAGAAAAATGGAAGCCAGTCAAAGTTGTAGCTGGAGTAAAAAAATACACTTTCATCAGTTGCAGGAAATCAATTTACCAAAGAATTCAGTTTATGTGTGTGTTGTGACATAGGCATGCTCTTGCAAACGAGAGAAACTCTCATGAAACGGGGATAACAGTTTTTGTCATCCCCTGCCAAAAATACAATGACACATACGAATAACTTTTTCACGGCATCAGGTCATAATCCAAGCCTAATTATGTTGAATTTTAATTTCTTTTGAAATGTAGCTTAGATCTACAGGCAATGATGACAGGTCCAAAAAAGGGCTATACGCATGACAGAAAATTCCATGAGTGGCAAATAATGGTCCAAGCGCACATGGGATATTATTATATTGGAATCTAGTTGAATTTTGGCTCTTTGTGTCAGAAACAATAAATTAAAAATACATTTAAAAAAACAAAAAAAATATGTCATCTGCAAGAATGCAACTTTACCCCAATTCAGGTCATAAAATTAGACAAAACAGACGAAAATGAACTCAGGAAATTAGAGAGGAACCCAATATTATGGGTTGAAAACGGAACCCAAAAAAATTCATAACAAAGCAAAATACTTTAAACCCATCAATGGTGAGAAGAAGTGAATATGAATTATGAAAAAAAGATGTCTACTTCAGATCTGAAATTAAAAGAAAACACAGCACAGTTAAAAGAAGAAGAAGAAGAGGAACTTACCAAAGCCAAAGCCAAAGCCATGGGGGGACATGAGCTGCTTGTTGGCCATGATAATTCCCACAGAGCTCACAATATTCATGCCCCACGCTCCTACATCAGACACTGAGGACTTCTTCTTCTCCATTTTTTACAAATTCCAAGCCAATCAACCAGAGCAGACAGAGTGCCAAGGCTCTGCAGATTTGGGTGGAATTTCTCGAAGGCGTTTAACGAATACAAAACAAAAACGCATGAATTCTTTGATCAATAATATGTTACTCTTCCATAATCACACATAGTAAAAGTTATATTGGGATCTCGAAAAGGGTCTGAAGTGGAAGGGAAAAAGAAAATTAATTGATTTTGCATACAGAGGAGGAAAGAACTTGTAATTTCCTTTTTCTTAGCAAAAATTTTAAAAATAAAAATAAAAATTCAATCTCTGTAATAATATTAGGTCTTGAAAACTTTTGGGCCTAATTGGCAATCATTTCATTTCATGTTTCTAGTTTTACCTAACCCGATCGTGGAGTTTTTTTATTTTTTTTTATTTTTAAATTTTATGTATCTCAAGTTTGTGGACCGGACAATCACTTGTTTGGTGTTTCCGAATTGTTTTATAATTAACAGTTAGTTTTATTTATTTATTTATCAAAGTTATAATATATTAAAGTTACATTGAAGGAAACGGAACCTAATCGCAACTCATTACCTCTACATTGCTAATCTCAAGTATTAGTGGTTACACATGAACAACATGCATTCATATTTTACGCCCCTAATTACAAAACTTATTGTCTTTTTAAGTGGATCAACCAAATTAATTTTTATAGAACGTCTTTATATAGTTCAACCAAAAATGGCGGTTATGCAATTTTCCCTTTATGAAAAAAATGAATTATACTCCTAGTGATACAACATTCCTTGAGCTTTTCTTAATCAACCTGTTTGGTGGCCGAGAAAGTGTGGGAAAGAAAAGAATGGTTTTGCTGATTTCCAACATGGAAAATATTGTTGATGCACACATTCATTAATATTACTCCAAATATTGGCTACAAGCCTACAACACAATGAAAAAATAAATAAAGCATTAATTAATTGTACTTTTTCTCAGTACTGAAATGCATATACAAATATTTTACGACCATCAACAACTGGTTCAGCCTAAAATTCATTATTAATTGCTTTCTGACAAAATAAATAGATAAAAAAAATTGAACATATTTTGTGAATAAATAGAATTAGATTGTAAGACTCTGCTGCATGAGCAGATGAATGTCAAAACATGTACTTTCTCATATATTGCAGGGGCATAAGATGAGTCCAAGAAAAAGCTTTTTGCCCTGTGATAAGCCTATACCTTAGACTCGCCAAGCTCTGTGTCTTTCAATGGACTCTCTGCTATTCCCTCCTTCAATGGTTTCAGGTCCTCCTCTGACAGATTGTCTCTTGTACTAGGGAGGATCTTGGGTTGCTTCTCAGCCTCCACAGCCCAACTGTACACTATCATGCCAAGAACCGCAAGAGCCATTCCGAGCAAGTTTTTGAATGTAAGCTGTGAATCAAAGAGTAGCCACCCCAATGTCAGGACACATACTGTTTTCATGTGGCCTAAAACCTGGAACGAGACTGCTGAGAAGCGTCCAATGCAGAGGTACTGACTGATGTTGCAAAATACGGCTAGGGAGCATGAGAGTAGTATGAAAAACTGCAATTAGACAGAAGCTTCATTAGAAATTTGTTTCCTCATAAACACGGCGAATGCAGTTTAGATAAAAGAAGAAGCACTTACAAATGCACCAGAAGAAAACTTGTACTCTGACAGAAGTTTTCCAGTAAGAAAGTAATCAACGAATGGACCAAGAACAAGAAGGGAGAGAGCTTGGATTGGGGCTGTCTTGCTAAGCAATTCGAAAGAGCCTATTGAGTATTTCTTCTGTAAGGAACCTATTGACTGTTCCTCAAACAACAAGAATGTCAGAGACGAACAATTATCTCAAGGTTTTTATGCCTAACCTCAGATTCATAGTATATATAACTTATAAGAAGGAGAAATTTGAGAAATGCTCACAATTTGTTGTAAGGATGTACACAAGATAGCCACACAAGCACAGAGGAAACCTTTGGCATTAACTTTCACGTCAGTCACTGTACATATTCCCACACCTACAACCACCACTGCCACAGCCATCTTGACCTCCCTTGAAAAATGTTTTCCATGAATAATCCATTCCATCATGCATACCACGGGAATCATGCTCAGCTTCGATATCTACACCATAATACCAATGAACAAGGTCAGATCTGAGAAGGTAATTGTGCGGCAAAGGAAATGGTCATGCTAACATAATGATATTCACCTGATAAAATCCAACAGAGTTGAGCATGAGACTCAAGTTCATTCCAGTGATTGAAGCATTGGCTACAAGTGAGAACCAAACAAGTTCCCACAAAGGAACATGCTTTGATGCAGAGTAACCAGTGGCATTTGACACCAGACCAACCAATGCGGTAACAGAGAAGTGAAAGCCAGTCAAAGTTGTGGCTGGACAGAAAAATATACTATCATCAATTGCAGGAAACCGATTTACCAAAGAGTTCAATTACGGTCTTGCAAACACATCTAATGAGATCATCTTACAAATCTAGGTCATAATCCAAGCATAATTATATGAAATCCCAATTTCTTTTAAAATGTAGCTAGATCTACAGGGAATTATGAGAGACACTGAAGGATCCAGGAGAAAAAGCCCACATCGCTCGACTACCAGCTGCTTGCTTGCCTAAGTTCTTTGAGGCATTTTAACAAACGCTTTGCCCCCCACCTTATCTACTTTGCACCTCACCCTAGGTACTTTGCCCCAGCCTTAGCCGAGTTAATGGGCAGATCAATGGAGACTCAACCCCTCTCATTTCTCTCTAGATCCGAACCTCTGGTCAGAAAAGGCTAGCCATAATAGTAAATGCCATAAGTGGCAAATAATGGTCCAAGAGCACGTCATATTATATTGAAATCTAGTTGAATTATTGTTACCAAAAAAAAAAAATCTAGTTGAATTTTGGCTCCTTGTCAAACATGAGTCCAAAAACAATAATTCACTGCGGTTCATCCTCAGGATTATCATATCTGCAACAATTCAATGTTCTTTACCCCAATTTGGGTCATAAAATCAGATAAAACTGATGAAGAACAATTCGAGGAAGATAAAGGAAACCCAAAATTCATTGAAAGAAAACAAGGAAAATACTATAAACCCATCAACAGATATTTCTACTCCAGATCTGAAGTTGGAAGAAGAAGACAGAGCAAACAGAGCAAATTGATGCAGTCTCAATATAGTCAAAATTACAGAAGAAGAAGAAGAGGAACTGACCAAAGCCAAAAGCAAAGCCGTGAGGGGACATGAGCTGCTTGTTGGCCATGATAATGCCCACAGAGCTCACAATATTCATACCCCATGCTCCTACATCAGAAACTGGAGACTTCTTTTCCTTCTCCATTTTTTTTCTCAGATCCAAGCTCAAATCAACAAACCGTTTTCTGTTTTTTTTTTCTTTGTTTATGCAACAATATGAAGAGAGGTGGACAACCAAAGCAGACAGAATTGCAGGCTGCAGAAGTCACTCACCTCCCTCTGAGAGCCAGCAAGAGTTTTTGAGTTATATAAACATATACAAAGGCAAAAACCCAATGTAAAAGACAAAGGTGAAGGCTAGGCTATATTGGCTGGCCTCATATTCTCTCTCTCTCGTTTTTTTTTTTTTCTTTTTTTGCTTTTGCTGTCTCTCTCAGCAACCAGCATGTTACCCTCATGGCCTTCCCCTCCATTACAATTAATAGATATCAATCTTATAATTATTGACCTCTAAGTAAGTGGGCTTCATAGGATTTACCTCCCTTCCCCTTTCCCAATCTTATTCCAACTTTGGCAAATTTTGTTATAGTAACAAGAAAAACTTCACGATTCACTCCATTTAATTTGCGATTTTGAATACATATAATTAGAATAAGAGTTTTTATACGGAGTAAGATCAAAGTAAAATTTTATTTATTTCTATTCAGAAAAAGGAAAGTTTGAACGTGTTCTATAGGAATGGCCGGCTCAAATAATTCATGTGGATTTTTTTGTCTCCAAATTTTACGCTCGAATAATTTAAAGTGATTTTTATATTTACCTCATCTGAATGTTTCCTTTTTTCCCAACGTTTTACTTAAGCCCTCAACTTTCTTTTTCACTGTTTCACCTTTTTCTTTTACCAAAGCACAATAACATTTAAATAAAAGTGAAGTGTTAATTAAATACGAGTGTAAGCATGATTAAAGGAGACACTCCAGAATTTGCCTTTACGTTTCCTGTGCTTTGCCAAATGCTTACTCACGCGTTTAATTCATTATTTTTATTTGATTTTATTTATTTTGGGTTGAATGGAGGCAATGCAACATGCATGAACAGACAGATGCGAGAAAAATTATAATGAAACACAGAATTAGTACGATGTGAGAAATTGGAAGCAACCTACGAACTCTCTTATGTTTCGAAATTCTCCTTCACAATCCCCAAAAATCCCCATTTTTATTTCTCTTTTACTCGTTTGACCCGGCACCATGTTTTTGAGGGCCCTAAAATTATCTGGCAACTTTGCAATATCAGTTGGAAATCATTCCCATCGTCAACAAAGTCTTCAATTATACTATTTTAACAACCCAACTATGTATGTTTGACTCCGCGTCTTATTATTTCTCTTTTATTTTTTTTCTTCACTACCAAGGAGACTTCCATTGAGTGGGAGAGGAATGATAGATTCAATTAGGCATTTGGTTTACGGAGTCTAGTTCAATAAAAAATGAGTCTTGATTTACAGGTTAATAATGTCGGATGTGTTTGAGAAAAACTTCATCTTTCTTTTTAACTTTAATAACATAAAAAAGAAACATATAAATATGGTCATATACAATACGATGAACACAATGAGTTTGATTCGACTCGTTGTTTCGAAGTAATTTAGACCCATTCGTCAAGAGCTCAAATTTGCAATAGCAGACGTCACTATTTCTAGACTTATGCATGTTAAGGTGCTACATAATCATCTCTACAGCCTATTCTATGTTTAGGTTCACAATAATTAACATAAGCACATGTTATATAGTCGATTCACCGTTACATCTATCTGGAGAGGAGATATTGCAGTTCATAAACCAGTCATTATTTAAATCACAGCTGATTACAATAGATTTGACATCTACATACATGCCAATCGTACACAATAGAATCACCCAATATGTTTTAATAATAAATTCATATGTTAGCTTGTTCCATTGAAACCCAAAATTTTGTGCAACATGTGGAGGAGGCTTAACAGGACAGCTGATATATAGAAACCCAATAATTAATAATTATAGGCTTGAAAGCCGGTGAGCTAGACAAAACCCAACCCAACTATACTAATTTTGTACCGCTTACTTATTTATTTATAGGATTTTATTATTATTAAGAGCGGTGATGATATATTAAACTTACATACACTAGACGAATAATAGGACTCGAATCCAGGATTTTGTTTGAGGAAGCAATTGCTCCAAACAACTACACTAGTGGGTGCTTTGTTAACTTTATACTTTTTATAAGAATGCATGAAACTAGTGAATTATTCAATCAAGGCCGATAAATAATTATTTATTAAGAAAAACAAATCAAGCCCCAAAAAAAACCTGCATTCGATTGGATATCATTTTCATCAGTTTCATTATGCAAAAAGAAAATTTTAATTACTCCTATTTATTCACATTTTAAAGCTCTTTTTCAGTATGCAAGCAAAAATAAAATAAAAAATAAAATTGGTGAAGAGTTGATTTGCCAGCCAAACAATTAAGAAAAAAACAAACCACCTTATCCGGTTGCCTGTCTTTTCTCCACAATCATTGTGAAGAATTTAGATTGATTTTAGGTGAATTGTTGTATCTGATAAATAAATAAATAAGTGTGAATTGCTGTAAGCCAGAAAAGGGAGTGAACCGTTTTCAGCAGCCTAGCACCACCGACCCGACTCACACGCCAAATTCATATAAAATGATCTCATTTATTAAGAGCATATTTATAGTATATACTTTCTAGAAATGCTTTCTTATTTACTACATACACAGAGAACTACACCTATTTTTGAATTATTTATAGTTATTTATACTAAGACTCCTTAAGATTTTCGGTATTTTCATAAGTTTCTGAAATTTTAGATATTACACGAACACCCTATGATGTTTCAAATTATTTTCACATAACCTAACTCGTTTAAGAAAAAATTTCAAAAGATCAATACTCAATTTAATGGACAAATATGCAAAACAATAATCTATTACAATATAAATTACTTAGAAAAAGGAAATAAGACTTCATGTCCAATCAAAAAAAATATCTTATTTGAGTTAAAAAAACAAAAAATCTTTTAGATAAGGATAAAAGAAGAGTCTGTTGGCATACACACACGTATGGGCGAGACAAAAATCTATTATAAATAAAAGAGAAGAAGGCAAATATTGAAAAATAAAACGTTAGCCAAAATTTGCCTTTTAATCAAATTACATCACAGACAAGAAACACCCACTCCCCCAATGTATAAGGCAGCCCGATCTAAGTTTGGGCTCTCATTGTTTGGGCATTAATTGGTAGCAAGGCACATCCAAAATCAATATGCCAAGAGAAAATCTTTCTATCATTCGCCAAAAAAAAAAGAGAGAAGAGAAGATCTTTCAATTTTCTCTTGTTTTATATCATTTGGAATTTGAAAATGCTTTTGTAGAATCCCTTTTATTCATAAACGCCTTTTTAAGTTGTTCTAGAATTTAGAAGAACGTCAAAAATTTATTAAAACTGCACTTAAGAGTTAGAAAATCAAATGCTTCTTCAAAAAGCGCTTTGTGATCCGTCAAGTTTTTCTATCAAGCACTATCATAAGTGCTTTTAGTTGTCCGAAAGAGTTTATAGCTCTTTCAAAAGCGTTCCCACAAGCCTTTAGTTGTTAAGAAGCTCTTTTAGCACTCTCAAACAGACCTTAATTAGAGAAATCCAAGGGCTAAGCCTTTCTTGAGTTAGCATTAGTCTGAAAATGTGTAACCAATACCAAAATATTCTTTTCATTATTATTATTTTTTATTTACCCACAAGTCGAATGAAATAGCAAAAGTAATAAATTAATAATGAAGCTACTTTGTCATATGCCACACAACACATTCCATGTCTGCCATCAAAACGTTTATGTTGTTTACTAACAAATTCTAGCAATGTAGGAACCAGAAAAGGCAAAAGATAACATGGACAAAGCATAAAGTTGTGGTGCTGATTACATCTCCTCACGCTGCTGCTGATCCAAGCCACAGATTGGATCCAAAATCCCAAACCGACATACGCCTACATCCCAGAACTGCAGCATATGCCTCCATGACTTTTATGAAATTACAGGAAGGCATCCTTCTCGAGCAACTTTAGCACATCGTTTTGGCTGTTCAGCTTCGCAACGTCGATTGGAGTCTTTCCATCCATGTTCTGGAGAGTGCTGGAGATGCCAAAAACGAAACGATTTAATTAATAGAATGGCTCGAAATTAAAAGATAAAGGAACAAATGTGTCTCTTACACAGCAGCGCCATTCTCTAATAGAAGAGCCACACATTCCTTCCTGCCATAACCGGCTGCATAATGAAGCGCCGTGTTCTTGTTCTTATCCAGAGCATCCACTCTTGCTCCAGCCTCAAGAAGTACTTGAGCACACTTCACCTGCAATGAAATGAAATGATACATATCTAAATACCTCCATATATCAAAACCAGAAAACCATTTCTAGAACTCTATCACCCCGACTCCTTTTTATTCATGCATGCATTTCTTCCAAAAATTGGTTTTCGCAGTACCTCGTATTGGAACTGCACGACTACCCCATATGCATGGAAGGTCCATCATCACCCAATGATAACAAGTATTGGCTTTGCAGATATGAGTAAAATGACAGGGGAAGCTACACTTATAAAGATTATCATACCTCACCATATCCACAAGCAAAATGCAGTGCTGTCCTTCCTTCTGAATCTTCCTCATCCTTGTCAGCACCAGAGGCTAGGGCACTTTTCAAACCCTAATTGACAGAGTGAAAACATAAACACTTGCACATCTGATAACTTGGACCAAACACATACAAAATATACAAAATTAAAGTTTACCAGGGAGGCATATTTCCTGATATAGAATTCTAAAGTAATAAGAATAGTGCAAATATCTAATTCATAGTTTAACTGAAAATTCGAACTCCTCCAACAAAACTAATAGGCCTAATTAACATGAAAAGCTTGCGGTAGAGAAACATGAGTTTGAAAGAAAAGTTTTAAACAATATAATGTAACTCTTTACCAGTACCACAATACTATCCAGGCAAGATGATTGATTCTCCAGATTCAAGAGTATTATGGTACCCTGGTAAAGATTTGCGAATAATTTTCTGATTTCAATTAAAAGAACGACATTTTCCATTAATCATAATCATTTTTCAATTGCAGAATTTCTTATTAACAATTAGAACCAACCAAATGGCACATGAAGGGGATAGGATCAGATAATGGTTTCTTCTACCTCCACATCACCAACACTCGCAGTGTGATGAACAATTGATTCATCCTCATTTCCAGCATCTTCTACTTCTTCTGGTCCAGAATTGTCAGCAGAAGTAGCTGCATCTCCTGGAACTGCAAGACCCATTGCTTCTCCCAACTTCTGCAAAACCTCTTTATCATTCCAGTATCTGAGACAGCAGAATTTCCTCTTTAGCTCAACCGAAGTCCACAATCAGTTAAACTAAACCCCAATACCATGTGCCAAGACAGAAAAAGTTATAGCTCAACCATCCTATAAATAAAAAAAAGCTTTACTTACCTCATCATGGCAGCTGGACCACCAGTCTCTATCTCTTCTAAAATAGGCTTCAAAGAAGGATCTTCTTTGATACGTGACATACGTTCTTCAAGCTGATCTTTGTTTGTTGGATTTGCAAAACTCTCGAGCATGGTATTCATAGATGGATCCTGGGGTAGCAAAATTAATAAGATTGAAATTCTACCAACCAGGCAACTTCCTTGTATAACACGACGAATAAAACAAGAATGCATACCTGCATCAATGCATTACCGAGGCGCTCAGCCATGGTCATGAATTGAGGATTCTGCATAACCTGTTGCATGGTGGAATAATATTGTTGGCTATCAAACTGAGGGACACCCTCATCAATTGTTGCACCTTGAAAAGTTTTCTGAAGTTGGTCTGCCATCTGGTTGAATGAAGGATCTTTTGCTATCTGTTCAGCTAGTTCCTTAATGCTTGGATCCTGTGCATATCACATATAGGACAGTTGTTAGCAAAAACCAGAGACTGACTGAACTTCAGAACTCATACTCTCAACTCGTGAGAACAAAAATAAAATAACATATAAATATAACACCAAAAAGAAAGTGTAAGGTACATGAGTACTTGAGCCATTATATAAAGGGACCAAAATTTAAAAATTCCATTTTAACTAGCCTCTTGAATTTTGGACAAAATTTTAATACTTTTTCCTCATCATCAAATTTGGCTTGCCCAGACATTAAGGTTTTTCACGCCATTGGACCCAGGGTTGGCACACCAACACCCAATTTACCATCGAGGCATGATGTCTGCCAGCATCCAGCTTACCCCCATTCTATAAACAATTCAATTTTTTTCAGGGAGAAAGCCTATGTGCAGTGGGGGAGGATGAGGGAGAGTTTAATAAATATATATTGTTTACTACTAATTGATCAAAACAAACTTCTATCCTACAAAAATTTATTCTTCATATTTAATGCAAAGAAAGGACTCCTTTTACTTCATTCCCAACTCAGTCGTTTAAATGTTTTTAAAACTCAAAAAGGCAATAAAAGTGCGACATACATTCAGCAAGCCAGTCATGGCAGAGAAATCAAAAGGATTGGGAGCAGCAAATCCGGCTTCTGGAAGTTGGAAAGGGGCGGCTCTTGTTTGTCCTGACTGTGAATCTCCAGAGGAAGTTTCAGACTTAGGACTTTTGACCTCTGTTTCAGATTTGGAGCTTTTGTTCTCTGTTGAAACTGGCTTTTCACCTGGGAAAGATAAGATAAACATGAGAACCGCATACTCAAAATCTTAAAGTCCATGTATTTGACACCATTTTCATCCAGTCGCGATGAAACAATTATCTAACCAACCAATTATCAAGATCCACTATAACAAAACACAGTAAATTAAAATGAAACCATAATTTACTTGTACTGTGTTAAGAACAGGCATAACCCCGAATCATATAGTTTAAATATTCCTCCAGATTTTTAACAACAGGATAAAGATAACTACAGTATATTCTATGACAATAATCACTTTCATTAAGCGAAATATAGGCATTAGTACAACAAAACCCTCAATTTCCCCTACGCAAGTGAGAAACATGAAACCATACAAATTTCATCACCATTCAACTCTACCCTCGGAGCTAAAAATCTGAATCAAAAACCAATTCATAAAATTTCCTCCACTAGGCTACTGTAGAAAGCATCCTTTGATCAAAACTTGAAAATCAAAACAAATTAAACACTAAACTCTCCAAGCTTTTTCTATAACCTGAACAAAAAAAAAAAAAAAAAAAGGAAAAAGAAGAGCTCTCTCTATTAACCCCTAAGCCCAATCCCACTCCCACTGTTCTACATCCAATCCCAATCCAGCTCCTATATAGATAGGTTCCAGATCAATCAAACTCAGCAGAATTACAGAAATCCAGCTAAACTTGAATTGCTAATTCAAATCAATACACAACCAATACAATTAGCAGTGTGACACAACGTAGCAGCATACCAGCCGCAGGCAAATCCTTTTGCGCAGAAGCCATTGGAGCACCTAAATCGACCAAGAAACAGAGCAATCACCAATCAGAAACCAATCGAAGATCAAAACTGAAACTACATAAATACACGATAATGTATACAAGCGATTGGCGCAAGTGTGAATTTTTCGAACCTGATCCTGATGCGATGTGGTAGATTGAAGTGGAAGAGTGAAGCAGAGGAGGTCCTTCGGAACACGCAAAGAAGCGAATACTTCCGAGACTTGAAGAAGTTAGAGAGAGAGAGATCCTCGCTCGCTTCGCTCGCTATGGCGATTTCACAACCCTATTGAGCTATTGACTATTGTGAAAAATGAATTTTGGCGAGTTTATAGTTTTTATATATATATTATATGTATGTATATATATCTGCAAGTAATCTATATATCTATCTATCAGCTGCTCACCACCGATGTCTGTACACCACTCAGTGGGCCATCTCAATCCTCATCTTCCCAATTCCCAAATGAATGGCTCTTGCCATAAGACCAAAATAATTACTCTTTTGCCTTGGGCTTGTACAAGCAAATAATGACCCACTATGTTAGCCCAATTTTTGGGGACTTTGGCTAAAGAAAGTACAAAAGAATGTGCATTACATACACCCTGTTTGTTCCTTTTCTTTTTGTCTCATGACTAGGGACTTGTTTCGGATTGTTTTTTTATTAAGCACTTCTACTTATAAGTACTTTTTTTTTTATTATAAAGATATTAAAAAATTTATAAGAAATCCAAGTGTTTCATGGAGAAGCGCATATCCAGAAAAAACTTCTATAATTCAGAAGTAATTCTAAACTTTTGATTGTCAAAAAGTGATTTTAGCCGTTCCAATATCATTCCCAACACATATCCTAATCATACGAGGATGGAACAAGATTTATATCACGGTTATAGAAAAGTTCTCATTCATGTTATGTTGGGATCATCAAATAATATATTAGTAAGCAAAGAAAAAGCTAGACGACTAACTATGTATTGCAGGTCGCCCAACATCTCACATCTTGCGATTCAGCATTTGAATGTGACTCAATATTTTACTACTGCAAACATACTTGTTAAATAATGTGTAAGTTTTGACAATTATTCAGCTTTTTGATGAGGGAGAAAAGCCTCATTAAAATCGTTTTTGTCCCTTTTATATTGTATGTTTGTAGGTCGCCAAAATGGCTTTGATTGAGGTTGAAATGGAAAAGATGCTATCATAAACCCAAAGTTTTAAGTTTTCTTGTTCACTCAAAAAGGTTGAAGCTTTATTACAAGTTGGCAAAATACCTTGCTTTGCAGCCATGAGAAGAAAGGTATCTCTACTATGAGAATTCCTGCCAAATAGTTTGTGTAGAACTAGGGATTGTTTAGGCCAACAAGGAAAATTTGTGTCACACTAAGTAAGTTCTTACCTTACATCATCTTGTTGCACCATACAAACACTGCTTAAGGTTACTTGGGCTCATGGCACTCAAGAATTTAATTAGTAATTTAGTATACGTATCATCCAAAAAAAACTGAGAAATTTTCCATTACGCCCCTTGATGTATTGATCAATAAGAAAAGAACTAACATGATAATGGTTGGCACCTCCCTTTGACATACGTCATTGGAAACATTCAAAAATTCCCTTTTGAAAAAAAATTATTTTTTATTTTGCTAAGAGTTGCCTTTTAAAAACTTAGAATGATGTATATGGTAAACTATTCAAAATACAAATGAAATTCAAGGTTACATTAATAAAAGGAAAATACTTTTCTTTTTATCATGTAAATAGGAGTTCCTATATTCCAGC
Source organism: Prunus persica (assembly GCF_000346465.2). Taxonomy (NCBI): domain Eukaryota; kingdom Viridiplantae; phylum Streptophyta; class Magnoliopsida; order Rosales; family Rosaceae; genus Prunus; species Prunus persica. The sequence goes on from NC_034016.1 coordinate 18,300,872, forward strand.
CAATAACAATGTGACATGTGTGCATAAGTTTTTCTTTGGGAGACTTTGGAAAAACCTAAATGAGAAAGAAATTTTTTAAAAGAAGCAAAAATGGACAAAATTGCCCTTATTTATTTTTGGATTTCCTAAGGAATCCTTTACATTTGCATGTCTTTGATTTGAAAGTTGAGAGGTTTTTCTATCTTTTTTGAAAAAGTTTTGGCTTTTTTCAAAAGTGAAAGTTTTTTTGTGGCTAAAACCTATATTTACTTTTTACTTTTTATATTTTGTATGAATTATTTTTGTATATGTGTCAAATTGTGATTCACAAGGAAGTGGAGTATCTTTTTAGGGGAAAGTAGTAAACGGTATTCTTAATAATAAAATAAATAAATAAATAGTTAAAGGCAGGCCAGAACCAGCCCAAGTCTTCCAGCCCATGTACATTGTTTGGGTCTAAGAACTTGTCATCTCTCACAGAGTCTCCAGTTTCATATGACAAGCCGGCAAATCCCTTGACCAGGTAAGAACAGAATTTACGAATATCCCAAAGAAAAGAGACAACTTGGGTCTGGTATTGGCAACAATTATTTCAATGAATCGGAGGAAAGTTGGGTCTGATCTTGGGTGAGTGAGGATGTCCCAAGCTGAAGTGTCCTATAGGTAATTCTCCAATTCCATTGTTCTGAATCTGAATCTGTTGTCATTTCATTTCTTCACCCAATTTGAATCCTTTGTCAAAGTTTCATGTTAATCTTCTCACTCTAGTAACTTTTGTTTTCAAAGGTGGGGACTTGGGATGAACCCAAAAAGTTACTTGCATTCATTTGTGATGAAGATGAAGGTTTGACCTTTCATCAGTCTAATCTCATTGGGTCATTGGGTGTTTCCCAAAACTTGATTCTAGTACTTTATGAAGTACCTTTAAATATTTAAATGCACCGTGTTTAGTAAAATTGAACATTGCCCAAATGCGCATGATCTGCTATCTTTAATTTGTTTTAATGGGTACCAGAACTTGATTGTTATACTGAAATTGGTTCTTTTGTTTTTGTTTTTTGAATCCATTACAGTTGTGGGTCTTGTGCATACCCTCTGAACTTGTCATCTTCAAATCGTTTGACCTCTGGTTCTGGCATTGGCTCTGAGTATCAAAAGTCCGTCAAGAAAGGTTTTATTTCATTCCTCACAGTTGATCTTAGTCGGTTCACGCAGGTTGATGAGGTAAACTGTTTTCCTGTCTCTTGGGGTCGTTATCGTTCAAAGACTAAACTCCTCTGCCGTAAATGTGGGGTTCATATTGGTTATGGTTATGGAGACTCTTCTGCTCTTTGTGGTTTTGACTCTCCCAACTCATCTACTTCAGCTTACAGAAAGTTCACTGTAAAAATACGAGCTCTACAGCCTTCTGAAGAGTGCTAAGATGCAACCTACTTGTAGTTCTAGTACTAATGCTCTTACTTCCATCATGGACCTTCCTGATGATTGTCTCGTTTTTATTTTCCAATGCCTTGATTCTAGCTCTGACCGCGAATCCTTTGGCTTGACTTGCCATCGCTGTCTTCGTATTCAAAATCTTAAACGTCGGTCCTTACATTTTCAATGTTCATTCAGAGAGCTTGACATTTCCTCATTATCACATTCGAATAACCATGTTAACATCAGCACCTATCATCTCCATAGGCTGCTTACTCGCTTTCAGCATTTACACTCATTGTCCTTATCTGGCTGCACAGAGCTACCTGATTCAAGCTTGGACCATTTGGTAAATTATGGGTCAAAGTTGCACACCCTTATTCTGGAATGTTGTTTTCGTATTACTAATCATGGGTTGTCTGTGGTAGCTACTGGTTGTCCATCATTACAAGTGATCAGCCTTTACCGTTGCCAAATTTCTGATTTTGGGTTAGAAAGTTTGGCTAATTCTTGCTCAATTTTAAAGGATGTGAATCTCTCTTACTGCTATTTTATTACTGATCATGGCTTAAGAGCTCTTTCACAAGGCTGTCGTCAACTTCAGGCAGTTAAGATATCACATTGTAAGGGCGTAACTGGTATTGGTTTTAAAGGTTGTTCATCAACTTTAGCTTATGTAGAAGCTGAATCATGTAAGCTTGAGCCAGAGGGCATTTCGGGAATTGTAAGTGGAGGTGGGATTGAATATTTAAATATGTCCGGTTTAATATTGTTCAATGGTGGAAATGGTTTGGCAACAATTGGGAGGGGATTTGCCTTCAGCCTTAAAATTCTTAACCTTCGGCTGTGCAGAACTGTTGGTGATGAGTCTATTGTAGCAATTGCAGAAGGTTGTCCACTACTTGAGGAATGGAACTTGGCATTGTGTCATGGGGTCAGAATAGTTGGTTGGTCTTCTATTGGGATGAATTGTCACAAATTGGAGAAACTCCATGTGAACCGGTGTCGGAGTCTATGTGATGGTGGGTTACTGGCTTTGCAAAATGGTTGCAAACAGCTCTCTGTTCTGTACATGAACGGTTGTTCTAGGATTACTTCAACAGCAATAGAGTTGTTCAAACGTTATAGGAGTGATGTTACCATCAAGGAAGAAGAAAAAATGTGTATAGGGGCCTATGTGGGCATTTAGATTATATTGGACGAAAAGAAATTTGACTTATTTCACATGAAAATGTCTATGATATCCTTAAAGGAGTTGTAATTTTTCTAAATATTTATTGAATTGATGATGAAATTAATTTTACAGTACAGTGTTCGGTGGATTGATAAGTATTTCATTGCTTCGATGTAATGAATTTCATATGGATTATTAGTGAAATCAATCTTTGAGCTTACCCCATTAAACTTTTGTGTTTCTTATTTTACTGAGGCAAAATCCATTCTAGTAAACAAATTTGAATGACACAGCCACACAAGAAACACATATTATGTTGACAATGTAAGGACAATGTCGACGATGTTGATGAAAAAACATAACCATTTTGGATTCAGAAAATAATTTCCACTGGAACAATGTTGCTCCAGCTGCTGTTCAAGATCATACTGAAGTTGTGAAGAAAACATCTGTGTGGCTAAGGGCTGATTCAATTACATATTATTGCTGTTTTTCAAGAAGATGAGTAGAAGTTGCTCAGAGTCCCTTCATCCAGACCAATCTCTCCATTCAATTTTTTGAGGTCTTGTGTGACCAAACAATTCTTTTCAGATCTTGAATCTCTTTTTGAGTCTCATCCATCAAGGCTGCCAGCGAACATGAAAAATATTAGTCTCTGATCCTTAGCTGTGAACTAAATTCATTGTCAAGAAACTTATTTTCAAGTTGAATAATTAGGCTGTGATTCTGCAATATTATCGTCCTTACTGTCTTGCAATCGAATTTGTTGCACAATATGGTGCAGGCATTGCCTCAGTCTCTTGTTGTCTGCATGTATGTAAAGGGCATCTGTCTGCTCAATAAAGAAACACAAAACCAAAAAAGTTAATGGTCTTTATTACATACTAAGTTTCTCCTTTGAAGGGTGCCAAATTGCCAATGATGTTGATTTACCATCCATAGATTCAACCGAGCAGACAGAGCAGCCGCTTCACAGTACAACCTTTCCAAGTTATATTCAAGCGCACTAACATACATCTTCTTCCTCTGCTTTGCCTTCATAGCTGACCTCCTGTTCGTCATAATCCTGCCACATTTTTCAAGCCATATTGCATTTGCTTAAAGGGTTCATTACTGGCGTTTCGAAGAAAAATGTGTTTCAGCATTACAGATCATCAAAAACTATACCTCTTCGCCCGCTTTGGATCGTGTCGGGCCATGTCTGCAAGAACTGCAGGAGGGTTTTTCTTCATGCTGGTGATTGAGCTAGCGCTGTGATTTTTGGGGGGAGTTGAATCAGCCATAGTGCTAATGCAATAGAGTTTTTACCACACTAGAAACAGTCAATACATGTAAGTTTCATAGGAAGGAAACAAGAGAAGATAAGAGGAAAACGAAAATGTTTTGCAAGAAACTGATGTGGAAACTTGAGTGTGATGACAACCTTATTATATACTGTCAGGTTGGTGACAGTTCAAAATTATTGGATTTATTCCCATAACAAGGGATTTAAAAATGGCATGGAAGCTTGTAGAATGGTTAAGAATCTGATTTTATGTGTATTTATGTTTAGGTTTGGAATCCAGAGTGATTCTAAAGGTACTACAAGTTCTATTAAAGTTTATTTGAGTACATACACCGTGTCACACAATCAATAAAAATTCACTTACAATGCATAGACCGAACAATAATCATTTTAATGTACTAGAAATTTACGTGTCTTGAAAAATGTGCGTGTATAGAAGAATGATGGATTCATAACATTTTATGAATACGTGAGCTTAAATGTAAGTGAAATGGAAAGTAACTCAAGTGGCAAGCATTTACCCTAGCGTATGAGATCCTAGGTTCGATTCCCCACTCCCTCAACATTGCTTATATAAAAAATATATAAAAATAGTATGTGAAATAAATTAGTCTTACATAGTATTCCCCAAATAACCCTAAATGGAATACTTCAACATACATTGAATCTTACCTTTTTTTTTTCTTCTTCCAAAATACAAAGTATCTTATTCTTCAAAAAAAAACAAAAAAAAACAAAATGCATAGTATCTTATTTATTCAGTGTATTGTACACATTATACCACCTGGATATTACCAAATCGCCCAATCTAAACACAAACTAGAAAGGTCTATGTGACTAAATCATCTAATAAAAATGCTAGTTTTACTTTCTTTGTCATTTGGAATGGGGATTAGAAGATATAGAAAATATTTATTTATGTTAATCACTCCTTGTTAGTCACCTTATAAAGTTATTTTAATATGAAAAAGAAAAATACTGAATCGAACGGTTCGAATTAGTTTGATTTGGCCGGTTTGAACAGTTGGGACATTTTTGTGCCCACCCTAGTTAAACTGCAATAATAAAAATTTGTGAAAGGCAATATATATACACAATGGTGTGTATCACTTCAAATTCAATATTATGCTAATCAACAAGAAAGTTTTCAATTAGCGATGCTAATTAATAATTAAATAAGAGAGAGTACCCCACAAACACTCATTATTTTTTAAACCACAATCTTAACTCAAAAATAACAGCAGTAACAACTAAAATAGCAAGAACAGCTCCATAGCCAGCATTCCATGCCTTTCCTTTTTCTCCTAAATGAATTCCATAGAAAACATTTGCTATTGCAAAAATGATGAGAATCCTTCCTACGCCTTGATGGTACCAATTCCAGTATTTTCGTGCTTTGGACTCCTTCTCTGGTCGAACCAAAAGGGCCATCACCTATAATCAACGAACATCAAACCATGTAATGGTGTTACGGTCACATTGAAATTTTATCTTTCATATGTAACCTATAGCGTTATCTAGTGACACTAGTCTATTCATACTACGTCAGCATGACAACGGGGTATGGCCCGGGATGTAATGAGGTAAAAGATGAAAAACAAGAAAGAATGAGGACAAACCTGAAGACATCCAAGCACAAGAATGATGATACCAAGAGCTTTGTGGGTGGAGACATCAGCATTGAGCTTATTGTTCAAGACAAATCCACATACAACACCTATTATTCCCAATATAAACCCAAATGATTGAATGCAAGTATGAAGATAAAACCAAAGTGGATCATATGGCTTTAAGTAACGGGCAACTATTACTCCAATTATCAGCAAAATGCCCCATCCTAGCATGTTCAGCACTCCATGGCTCTTCCTCAGTTTTGAATATGGACTTTGTGAGCTCGATGTGCTTTGACCTGTTGAGAGAAGAACTATTTAGGTAATGATGTCTTGCGAGACTTATGTTGTCAAATAAATATTGTTAAACACATATTAAACACAAATAAGACGGTGTTCTATATTGTCAAACTATCAATTTAGATCCATAATCAAATTAATTCTTATCAGAACGTGTGGTCTAAAATTCACAAACGACATAGGTTTAGCGAGATAAATTACAATGCCTTTATATATCCAAACCTACCTATATAGCTTTCACATCACAATCGATTTGAATTATAGGACAAGATAGGTGGTACAAATACATCATATGAAATTATTCAAGGGGTCCATTATCACTTAATTGATTCCATATAAAACAAATTCCAAACCGATTTTGAGTTTAATAGGACCACAAAATGAGCCAAGAAGCAGATAGCCATTTACTTTCAATCAAACTTAAAGCCTGATGTTAGGGTCAGCATCACAAAACCCACAACTCCACATGTCACCAAGAAGGGGAAAAAAAAAAAAAAACTTTTCTTTTGTTTGGTTGATACAAGTGATATTAAAAAAGGAGTATTGAACTTAGGACGTTGAGTGCATGGTAAATTCTCCTTAATTAACATGGGTTGAGTTGAGATGATGTAACTCACCTGTGATATAATTTATGGAGGTAGAAAACTTGTCACTGTGCTCGATCAACCTGTAGTTTGGTGCCACAGGCAGAAACCCATCTGGCCCAACAGAGTATAGGAGCCTTGTCTGTGGCTGGCTGGTCTCTAACTGGAAGCCAAGGTACAGACGAGATGACTGAGATGTAATTAAAGAGAAGTTGCTAGCAACCTGAAGGTTCCCTTTGTCAGGCTCCACAAGGTTTGCTGAAGTCCCACCCAAGAAATATTGTTTGATCGTGCGTTCTGTTGAGGACACCCACCCCACAATTGCACTGGACCCCACCATCTGTCCATTGCTTGAGAACCCAATTGCTATGAATGAGTTTACAGCTGGTGTTGAGAGGACAAAGGTCCATATGTTTGATGAGGTCTGTGAGTACTGCAGAAAAAAAAATGGAGATTTTCCATTAGGCCACCTTGATGATCATGATTATTGTTGTACTTAAGGGTCTGTTATAAAGTGATTATATGGAGAGATTCTCCATAGAAGTGATTATTGGCTTATCCAGAATCATTATCAAATGAGCCTAAGATGAATATGCAGATTATATGTGTTAATCTTGAAAGCTAGAGGGCGTGGTTGACTTACTCTGAGGATGTAATTGTGAGCATCCCAAACAGAAAGGCAGTGGAGGGAAGCTGCATCAAAGGGCAAATTGGCATTCTGCAGATTGAGACTTGAGCTGCAAGAATCTGTCTCTGAATTCACTTTGGCTGATAAGCCAAAGATGGTGGTGATGATGAGGATGAAAACTATGAATTGGGTGGTCTTCATCTCTCTCTCTCTCTCTCTCTCTCTCTCTCTCTGTGGTTTCTCTCTCTGTTTGTAGAGAGTTGGGATAAAACAGGCTAAGTAGTGGGTGATGGATTCAATATTTCAATGAAGAAGTTGACAATGATCATTATTCTAATGGAGTTGATAAATAATTGAAAGCTATTGCTACACTTTGTGCGCAGAGAATTATTATTGTAATACAAAAGTTTAACTTATATGAAATATATTCATTAGGTAAGCCGCATGACCAAGCATTGTTGTTCTGATACAGAAAACTACTACTTTCCAAGCTTATCAGCTCAGATTTGTGACATATGGAAGAATGGGTTTGTTCAAAGCTTATAACAAGTCATATTTCACCCATTTGTCCCAGTGTCAGGATTTACGCAAGGGAAAGCCATCATAAGCATTACCCAAAAAAAGGTTGAATTTACCGGTCTGGTCAACCAAGACGACACAGACAGTAGGAGTACCTTGCTGTGATTTGCTTTGGTGTATCATTTTTCTAACAGAAAGAGTCCTCTTTATAAAGACCAACCTTTTTTTTCCTCTTTTTTTTCTTCCCACAGTACAATTTGTGGTGATTCCATGGCATGGGTACACAAGCTGCAGGCTGCAGCAGTGAAGTAGAAAGCAAGAATATATGGGCGGCTGAACCACCTCAATGGTCCATTGAAGACATCGAATATGTTATTTGAGAGAGAGAGAGAGAGAGAGAGAGAGAGAGAGAGAGAGAGAGAGAGAGAGAGTAAACAATTTTTCCCATTTTTATTTATTTTGGGGTTCTGAATTTACACCGCATTGTAGCATACAGATAAACTATGAAGTAGAATACAAATTCATAGGAGCAATGCTAAGCAATCTTTTCCAATTTTGGGATCTGAATTTAAACAATAGAGATCGACTATGAATTTTGTAACTTTGCTCAAGAATTACACAAACTGAATTGAGTAATGTACAACATGTCGACCCGCCAAGATCTTAGAGAACATCAGCATCAGGCACTTGAAATTTCCGTTTCACCACTGCCAAGCCCTGAACAGAAAAAAAGAGTAAATTAATCTGAATTGGAATTATCTACAACCCTGTAACAATATTCAATAATATATTATGCTAGAATAAATGTTGGATGATAAATTAATCTTTTTTTTTTAATAGAGGATGATAAATTAATCTTAACATAAATGTTGGAATGATTATGTCTCAGAAAGATCTGTGAATCCTAGAACTGTTGAATGATAACTTAAGGTTAAAAAATGATGCACTCAAGAAAATATGCCCCAAATCGCCTGAAGACACAAACACAAACACAACTATCATATGTTTAGACTTTCCTTTTCTTGTCTTCTGTAAAGTTTATGTGAAAGGCCTAAAGGACAGGCAGTTCATGGAAGAAAGACTCTAGGAAAGATAAGAAGATGCAAAAAGCCAGCAAGCACGAACACTTGCAACTAGAAATATTTCCTGACAATGAGCTTGGCCCCAATATTCATGCCCTCCCTACTCTGACAGAGCGGCCTTGGGTTCAATTCCTAATGGAGCAAATAACTGAACCGCCCTATGGGTGGTCCCTTGGATCCAGATTACCTAGCGCCATTGCAAGTGAAAAACGCATCTACACCACATGTTATCGGCACAATGTACATTTCAAACCAAATCTAAATCTGATTCAAAGAATAATGACATACCTAAGCTGCACAAATAAATATACTATCAGATAATTGGGGTTTAAAGAAAATTACCCATTGATGCATATGCTGGTATGCTGACGTAATCAGGACATGAACTACTTGAATATAGCCTGCCATTTGGACTGGTAGATCCAATCGCACAATCCCGAGGCTGCAATAACATGAAACATTTAGAATACGTAAGGAAACCTCTGCACATAACAAAAGAGCATAAACAAAGGTGGATCTTGGGATTTGTCCTCCATGTCCATCTCAAATAATCTCAATTATCCAATATGCCTCGAGTAAATAAACTGACAAAGTGCATCACTATTAACCACCACAACAATTGGGTCTGACTCCTCAATCAATCAATCTACAAGAAGTGTTTAATTCTTTGGTTCAATATGATATAGGATCAAAGGTGAAATCTAGATGGGAGTTCTAACCTTGAAATCCTTGTAGAAGCATAGATGAAGTTCCTCCAGAGCACCTTTTTTGCAAAGCAACTTTGGGGTTGTCCGGAAAGCATTCTGAATAGCAGAAACAATGCCTCCAAGAGGATATTTTTCAGTATTTGAAGGTACATATCCTGCTTCATTCAGGACTTTCTGCACACAGGGTAAGGAAACTACCATTACACATCCAATACAAAAATAGATAGACTCCAACGTTAAACCAATTTACAAATAAGAACCACAAATTATGGATATAGCCAAGTGTGGAAAACATGGCAGGGATAGCATCCATGTACAGATTACAATATCTCTGGAACTTACAGTGACATTGTACTTAAAATAGACATTGAGGGTTGTCAAAAAGTAGCTGTATTCATCTCGAGCTACTGGAGAGGAGCAAGTCCCATGCTTCTCTGCAAGAAACAATGAAAAATGAAAAATGAGCAAGACCAATGCAGAAATAAGAACTTGTACATGTGATGCATTCCAAGAAAAAGAAAAGGAGCAAAAGATTAAGATGATTACCCCACTGCCATTGTAATATCGTGCAATTCAGTCATGAAGGAAAGATAAGAATGAAAAATAGTTAGCTCAACTTTAGGGTCATAACAAATTTGAGAACAAAATAAGTCCACAACTGATGATTACCTCATGACCCCAAAATGATCCTTTTCCACCATGGCAGGATGATGGTCTACCACAACTTAAAGACGGCCAATATTTCTCTAATGCATCATGCAATGTTGAGATCTACACAATACATAAAGAGAGAGTGGTGAGACACTGCCACTACTAGAGATATATCTCTAAGGGGGAAACAAAGTTGTAACAGCTGAAAATTTATACAAGTCAGATGATGTCTTTATAATAAAAACATGGACAGTGCTGTCTAAACCTTGTCAAAGATGGCGCGACATGAGTGTTGGTACTTTATTCCGTCAATCAGTACGTTCATTACATAATACAAATGAATCATGCGCTTAAATAAAATCTTTCTTTTGGGGGTTCCTCATTCCTTTCTGTGAGCTATTTTCTTAAATATCCACGACCCCAAAAACCACGTAGACACAAAATTAAAAATACACACCTCTTTTTCATCAAAGCTTTTCTGTGTGCAACAGGCAGGCCAGGTTCCATCATTGTAGTCAGGCCACAATCCATCTACCATTCACATATTGAATGGTGGTTAGTATATTTCTCATTAAGCAAACAGTCAATGGATAAAATATGGGTTGGCCGACTTTGATCATGAATGAAATAAAAATTTTTGAAACCCCTTCCTGGATTTTCAGGTTGTGTCCTTTAAGAAAAAGTAACAAGCAATCTTTCTTCTTTTTTTCTTTCTGAAAACGCAAAAACAAAGCTACTCACTAATATGGACATTTTGTGTTTTCTGAGCTTTGAAGAGCATAAATTAGCTTCCAAAATTACGAACAAACATGCCACAACCAAAATATTTTAACTTCAAGTGCGAAATCAACTTATGTCATGCTTTCCATCCTTGCAATATACAAATATTATATGTTGGTAACTTACGGATTGTAAACACGGTTGGAGAATTTGCGCTGGAATAAGAAAAACCAAAGTATAACAATCATCTCAAAATCAATCAACTCAGACCATAAACAGGAAAGTCAACCTAATTAACCAAATTAAAATCAACCAAAACGAAAAAAGAAAGAAACTTTAAAAACTGAGAGGGAAGAGAGAATGAACCCTCGGCAGCAAGCATTGGATGAACAACAATGGCGGGTATGTTGACAGAAAGTGCCAGGCCATTGCAAGGCCAAGTTGAAGTAATCGAACTCTCTCTGCTTTCTGCTTCCAATTTCAATTCCGATTCCAGTTTGATTGGCTTCAATCAGACACAACGAAGCTACTACTATCAATGCTACTGCAGAAGCAAATTGGGCAGAGAATATAGCCATTTTCAAAGATATGAGGAACTTGTTCAATTTCAGAGGCATCTGGCGTGGTTGGTTTATATGGGCACAACAAGGGTAGATTGGTCATTTGTGTGACGTATGAGAACAGGAAAGCCCCAAAAGGCACGGCTTTCTTCTTCTCCAATAATTGTAACCAGAGTTCCTTTTTTTGGTTTTTTCCTTTTTCGCGGTTTGTTCTGTTTTTCGAGTTACATATAATACAGAAAAACCCAAAATAAAAAATAAAAATTATTAACTGATTTTTTGTTTTAACTTTAAATTTCATATTCTTTCTTCTTCTCCCCTCATCTCTCTCTCCTCTTATCGTCAAAACTAATATTTTATTTTTGGTAAATATTATTTGCAAAGGTTTGTAATTGGAGTTTGGGCAAATTCATGTAATTTAGAATTATAAATTCATGTACTTTACCATTATACAAATCTCATAATTTTTTTTCAACTCCAAGGATTGATTTACACTAACAATAAGAGTAAAAACTTTGAGGAAGTATAACTTAAGAACGTAATGAAATGGGTAGACATGGGCTTAGCCAAATTGATTAGAGTGAATTTGCTCCTCACTATACATCAGTGTTCGAATCCCTCTTTCCGTACTCAATGATATTTATTATGTTTTTATAAACTCGTTTCGAATGATTTATTAATTCCATTTTTTATGCGTACGTTAAGGGACAGTGATGTTGTAAGGCCCATACTCCAATACGATGTGTCATACTTAACACCCTCATAGTATAGATCTCTTATGCATAAATTATAAAAAGAAAAAACAAATCCCATATCCTCACTCAAACAACTACCTTCGTTTTGAATAAGAACCAACCTCATATCATATGGCAATCATGTGGTGCTAACTGTATTGCCATCTCCTCATACTAAATGCATGATGCATCAAGTGTACCATAGAATGTTTTCTACTTTTTCTCCTCAAAGGTTTTGCCTTTCATCCCAAAACCACTCACAAAAGCAAAAAGGTTGAACGAGTTTTATTGTGTGAAATATAAAATCCAAAAACAGCGCCATATTTTGGTAGTAGTAATAGCGGCGCTCTAAATAACGAACATCCACTCTCCAAAATAAGACCCAAAAAAGAAAAAAGAGAAACCCCAAAATCCCAACCAAAAGAGGGAAAGAGAGAGAGAGAAGGCCTGGAAATATAAAAACGAAACCCCTCCAAGTCCAAAGTCCAAACCCTAGTTTAGTTAGATTTATATATATCATTAGAATTAGATATATACATACGCATTACTCTCTCCCTCCCTCCACCACTGTTCTCCACCACCTTCTAAAACTCCAATTTCTCTCTCTCTCGCTATTTCTCGAAGCTTCTCGATCTGCAAAAGCCGAACTTGACAATTCCAGCTCCACTCCTCCGAACCCCCAAACCCCCAAACCCCAGCAGATTGGAAACCCCGCAATTTGCTTCAATTCGCAGGTCAATTTCTCATTCGATAACCCTACGCACCTCTTTTTGTTGACGAGCGTTTTGATTGTTTGAGCTTTTTTGGTCAATCACTCAATTGGGTTTTGGAATTTTTTGTATTTGGCAGCTTTTGAAGTGTGGGACTACCGGGTTGGACCAGTGGCCAAAGAGCAGGGAGGAAGAGCTGGAATTACGGTTTTGGCCTCGTGATCTGGGTTACTGCTAGTTCAAGAGCAATTCGGGATCCATGTCAGAGGTCTGCGCTTTGCTTGACCAATCTCCCCCTCTTTTTCTCTCTCATTAGTTCAAAATATTATGTTTCTGTTTGCTTCTTTGGGTTTTGAAGTCTATGTAATTGATTCTTCTTCCAAAGACATTTTTGTTGATAATATCAATATTTTAGAGACTTACCCTTTGTTGTTTGTCCAAAGATTTGCTTTGGGTTATCTTAAAAGTTGCTAGATTTCGTCTCATATTTATTGGGTAGTTTCAGTAACAATAAAGATTTGTTGACGGAAAGAGAGGACACAGAAAGGAGAAATCTTTGAAGGATAAAGCTTAGCTTTGTAAGAAATAATTAGCATTTTATATTGGGATGGCTAAATGTGGCTACTAACATTCGCGAAGTTAAGAAAATATGGCAATCAAATTTGTGTCATTGGTTGTGAAATTGAAACCTCATCACATACTTAGTTGCTTGCCCTAGTTCAGTTACGACAGTGGTGTGCTTAGAGTCAATAGTGATAGTCATAGATTGCATGCTGATTGTCGAATCTGTAGTAGGAAGAACTAAGCAAAAGCTTTGTTGAATTAGTAAGGGAGTATTCTGAGTTCTTTTGTGGTCACCCGCCTGCCTTGCTCAAGAATCAACATTAATTTCTTCAGTGGTTTCCTGAGTTTTTGAAAGCATCCCCTGATTAATTAGTGGCCCGGTTTTATGTGGGGTCCAGAGTAGAGAAATAAGCATAGGAAGCTGGATATTATTTACTTTGGCTTGCTTATGAAGTATACGAGTTAGTATGCGGCCCCGGCCATTTTTGGGCAAAGATACGTGAGGGTCTCCAATAGGGATGGAAGTGGTAGGTGTCTTCGGAATTATACAGGAAAATGGATGTCTTTAGCGTCACACAAGAGGCTAGTTATGAAAACCTTGTCCTGAACTTTCAACCACTTTATCTGAATATAAACTCAAATATTACTGTAATGTAATGGAGAAACACTGCAAATGTGTGACCTTTTTATATTTTGGATTTTATATCTTCTTGCTGTTTCTATGGTTGTCAAAGCTTCCTCATGTTATCTTTTGTCTCTGACATCACAGTTGTTAGCGTCTTTCCACTTCATGAGACATTGACCCATGGATCCTGAAGGAACAAAGTTTGGACAAGGTAGAATGTTGTTTTTAATACGGTGCTTTATCTCGGGGTTTCACACTCCTTTTCCCCTTTTGGTTTAACTTCATCTATAGTTGTATCTTTTATTTGTAGTGACATATTTAACAACAGTATTCATAGCTGAAGCACTCTTCAAAACCTCATTTGTTCACGCATAGCACTGAATTTTGAACTTTGTCCACCCTTATCCATCTGGTTAATTTCAGAAGCTCAATAGTTCATAACAATATCCCTGAAAATATACTTATTCCAATCTAGTTAATAACGCAATTCTTTTGCTTCTATTAGTTTAAGAGTATTTGATTTTATTTGATGAGATGCTGTTGGATATAGGACCAAAAGAGCTGACCGGTGCTGTAGATCTCATAAGTCACTACAAGTTGCTTCCCCACCATGAGTTTTTCTGCAAGCGATCACTTCCTGTATCAATCTCAGACACACACTATCTTCATAATGTGGTGGGAGACACAGAAATTAGAAAAGGAGATGGGATGCAGTTGGATCAACTTATTCAGAGTACATCATATTTCAGTAAACCACGCATACAGCCTTTTGACCTAGATATTCTCAGAGAGGCTTTCCATCTTAGAGAAACAGCTCCTATTGATTTGCCACTTGTGAGAATTCTACTTGCAGTTATTCCTATTGCTGTTCCTTTTTATAGTTTCAGAGTTTCTTACTTATATTGGACGGCAGTTGTGTGAAGTTTCTTCTTTTCCAATAAATACCTCCTGCAAAATTGTTTTCCTTTCCAGGTTCTCATTGTATTTGATATGTTTTGTCTTCTATAGGCCGATAAGGGGATTCCAACTATTGCAGCGAAATCAAAGAGCGAGTCTAAAGACAAGGAGAAGAAACACAAAAAGCACAAAGACAGAGACAAAGAGAAGGATAAAGAGCACAAGAAGCACAAACGCCGTCATAAAGATCGAAGTAAAGATAAAGACAAGGAGAAGAAAAAGGAGAAAAGTGGGCATCATGAATCGACTGGTGATCACTCGAAGAAACACCATGAAAAGGTTGGAAAATTGTACATTCGTACGATTACATTCCTTTTCTTAAGCACTTGGTAATATTAACGAGAAACAAGAAAATAATGAAAATGAAAATTTGTCCAAATAGCTATATTATGGCCTCAACTGTTGGTCCCCACCCCCTGCCCCTCCCCATGGGCACTAAAAATAAGCTTCCGGGTAGTTAGAAGCTGCTGTTGTTTTTTGACCAATCTAATTACAGTTTTTTGTTTTACCAGTAACAAATTTGATGTTTATTATTATTTAAATGTAGTTAAATATAAAGAGGGATTTACATGCTTTAGTTTTGGCACTTGGTATAATTTCAGAAAAGGAAACACGATGGAGATGAAGATCTTAATGATGTTCACAGACACAAAAAAAGTAAGGTAATATAGACATGAAACTCTGTTTGGAAGTGAACTTTTGTATGTCCGATCCTTACCTTTATATTTTACTTGTGTTGCACATCATTATGCCCCAGTATTCTTTGTATAGTTCCTTTCCATCCACCTTTAACCAATGTCTTTGTTTCTCACTAACTTTTCAGCATAAGAGCGCAAAAATTGATGAAATGGGTGCAATCAGGGTAGCTGGCTGAAATGATGGGATACTTTAGTAATTTTGTTTTCTTCAATGGTTGTCGTTCATAGTTTCGAGGGGTCTTTCACTTGATTTTGTGTTTCTTGAGGTACACAACTTTACCTTTCCTGTATATCTAGATTAAGATACTCTATACTTTTAGTTTCTTCTTAATAAATGATTAACGATGCACCAATAACTGCCTTGCATTGTTTCCGTTTTATATCTTTCCTCTTCATGCTGATGGTTCAACTCCTCATTTTTCGTCACACGTGATATGGCTTTATGTTTTCTTTGATATTGATCTGTTGAGGCTGGCATGGGAATACGGAAATATAAGTATGCAGGCAAGTTAGAGAATGAGTTAGACGGATATAGTTATTATTTGGAAGTTAGATGTCGTAGTTGAGGTTGGTCAAATGCCATTGTACAGTGAAGAATTTATCTATTTCTGACCTTGGGGTAAAAGCAGCTAAAGTGATTGGAAAAAAGGCCATTTGGATTAAGTAGGGCTGCGATCTCAAGTTATTATACAACTTATGAAGTTCATTTATTACCTATTGGCCTCCTGCTCGTTGGCTGAGTGATAATATAAGACTATCCAGTAAAATATCTTTTAGAATATTATTATGCTTGAGCCCTATATATGTGTACTCTTCATCTCATCGATATGGTAATAACAATGTTCCTTTTTGATATGCTGTCATTTATGCAATACTGGCAGGTCTTTAGGCCTTTTAGTTTTGTATAATTACCATTCTCTGTTTACGGTACAATTTTTGTTCATCACAATTACCATATGAATGCCAAAACATCGATTCTCCTTTTTGAACAATTTTCTTATCTTATAGGCTTATGTGCAGTAGTTGTGTTGTTGTTATCACTTGCCTAGAAGCTTAGATACATGATGCTTTTCGTTTATGTGCAGAATAACTTCTGAACTGACAAAAGATTGTGAAGAAGGTGAATTCACCTGCTGAAAAAATATGTGGATTAAAGGTAAAAAGTAGTGAAAATGGACTTCTTTGTATTATAACAATGATCTAATATGACTGCCAGTAATTTGAAAAAACTATGCTATTCTGTTTTCATGGTACATTGGATGTTGTAGCATGTTCAAGGTTTTACGATCTCTTTGCATTTTTTTTTTAAGTCCAGAGTTTATAGTTTGTGAGGTAGAGTTTGTAGCTTCCAGTATTAGGGAGAATAGGTTAGGAAGAGATTGTATATACGATTCCTTTATTCCTATTTGTATCAATGGCTAACTTCACTAATTATCCAAAAAAGATGTAATGTCTAGGCCTATGTCGGTTCTCACTTGAATTCTAACTGGTATCAGTGAAATATTCTTTGTGCATGAAGAGGAAAGACAGTGATGATAGGTATTTGAAACAATCATTATTCCTGCTGGTTAACATTTTGCAGTGTGAATGACATCATTCTTCTTTGCTGTGTGCTCATGATGGTGACTTTTCTTGGTCCCCTTTTCAATTTAGGTTTTCTCTGTGTAGATTTCTGGTTTTGCTTGTAACTATCATCTAATGGGATAATTTATCTCCTAGTACCCTCTAAGTTGGAAACTTTGGAAGCGAGATGGTATAAGCTGACTTGTGTGTGATTAATTACAGAAACCATCCCCGTCAGTGTCCAGTTTTACTAAACCCTTATGAGAGAGAAGCCTCCCCTAGAATGTAAGTGAGCAAGTGGTCCAGTTTATGGGTTACCTTGTTGTCGGCACCTTTTGATGAGAAAAACATGACAGGACCATACTGAAAATAATTATGACAGGGATTAAGCTAGACTACGATGCTCAGTGATTTAAGCTGCGTCTTGCCAGTTTAGTAGCTGTCCGGGACTCAATGTGACAATGCTTAGTCTTCTTGTTGGAATGGTTTACGTCAGTGGCAAGACATTGTTCGTCTTGACTTGACAATTTAGAGCAGTCACCCAAGTCTGATCATCGTCTAGATCTTTGGGACACTGAGTCTTGTATTGAGAAGTGATCATGTAGTGATGGAGAGGTGATTGCCACATATTTTGTAGCTCATGAGGCATGTGCTATAGCTATCCAAGTGGTTTCAAGTATGAGCAAAAGCTATATCTGTTCCTTACTCAAGGGAATAAAAACAAAATTATTAGTTTGTTGTTATCCATCTTATCTTACCGTTTATGCGTCAGGGATGTATCTTGATAAGCTGCCTGTAGTATGCCCGTGAAATGCCTTAAGTTTGAAATTGTGTCTATTTTGTTTGCCCATCACTTTGTATCAATTGGCTAATGGTGAGCGACGAGCCTCCATTTCTTGTACCCATGAGTAAGAGATTTTTGTGAAAATACCCGGATGCCTGAATTTTGAGTTGCTTTTGTGATATTTTGTTTTGTTTTTTAATCTTCAGCCCTCCCATTTTCAACATTGGAGATTAAAATTGGACTGCGTACAGAATTTCTGAATAAAAAAAAAGGTGCTACAACTGCACCTCATGTATGAATGGAGAACAAGATTGTCATTCGTTGGCGTGACCGCCCAACCGAAACACCAAATTTTTTTAGTTAATGTTTGCCAAAAGAAACATGTTTATGCTGACAATGTTGGTCTACTTTGAGTCTCCCAAAATGGAAAAAGAAATTTTTTAACTGTAAGACCCACCAGGTAGCAACCAAATGATTTATTGATATCTTCATCTTCCACAGGGTTGGATGAGAGGGCTATGTTTAAAATTTAAATAATCTCTTATACAAATCACTAGAAAAATTGATCTAATAATTAATGAGATATTTAGTAATATACCCATTTTCAGCACTAAAACTATAGATAAATCTTACACTATTTAAATTTTATGAACATACCAAAAAGAGACAGCTAACTCTATTGAATTTAATTTTGATTATTAAATTACTTTAATGCCCTATTGAGTGTTTTGTGCTTTTTTATGAATTTTTGGATTGGGCTTGTTTTAAGAAATTAATGGCAGTTTTGTAATTTAAAAGAAGTTAAAAGTTTTTTTGTTATGTTGTAAAAGGATTTTGGGTGTGCTTCTAAAGTCCATTTCATATAGGGTGTTTTTATAATTTGAGCTCCTATATTGTGTATAATAGTAAATCTCCCATAATTAATTTGTAGGCCATTATTTCCACGAACGAAAGGAGCATATTTTGGAGCTACTTGTGTCTAATGGCAAGGGTTCGAAATCCGTTGAAAATACTTTGTAGTTAGGGGCAAGCTGAATTCTGAACAGAGATTAATCCCACCCTTTAGGTGTGGAACACCTTGTGGTATTTACCAGAAAAAGGAGCATATTTTGAGGTTCTATGAATGCTTGATGAGCATGAGTTGCTTGTCCTTCACGCTCAAACTCAAAAGACACCAAGCAAATATTTCCCCGTTTTAAAAAGATGAGTAAAATACAAGAAGAACGTTGTTTTTTTTATATTTTTTATGGGTACAGAGAAGAACAACATTGTTTACTTTCATCTGAGTTAAATTATACTACCCCGTTGGGTTAATCCATGTGTGGGCGAGGGACCCACATTTGTGCCAGATGAGAAATTATTTATGCTTTTTGCTTGATTAAGATAAAGACAAAGAGTGCTAAATTATTGCTTATTATGTCCATGGGTGTGCCGAGACTTTTCCAAGGATAAAAACTTCTGATTTGCTTGCAGAAAAGCAAAACTCTAATTTAATCCCACGGTCACGTCCGTGGCTTTGTTGATTTTGAGGGACTAACTTTGACTTTTGTTTTCCAACAACTTAAACGCGTCAAATAGGACGTCTGCATTGCATCTGTTGTTTTTGTTTTTTTTTAATACAAGTGATAGGGGAGAGAGACACCGGAGACACCAGCAAGAAGAAGTGATTTGTTATCTTCATCATCTTCCAATGGCTCAAGAAGCTTCCTCTTCCAATACTTGTCCTCCTGCTTCTTCTGGATATAGTTATCACGTGTTCTTGAGTTTCAGAGGCAAAGACACTCGCAAGACTTTTACAGACCACCTCTACACAGCCTTTGTCAACGCAGGCTTCCAAACCTTCAGAGATGACGATGAACTCGAGCGAGGAAAAGGCATCAAGCCGGAGCTTGAGAAAGCCATCCAGCAATCACAAAGCTGTGTCATCGTGTTTTCGAAGGACTACGCGTTCTCTGAATGGTGCCTTGACGAGCTTGTGATGATTCTTGAACGCAAGAAGAGGAGTAGCTCTCAGGAACATGTAGTTTTACCGATCTTCTACGACGTTGATCCATCTCAAGTAAGGAGACAGACTGGAAGTCTTGCAGAAGCATTTGCTACACACCAAAAGAATCAATCCTTAAACAGGGTAAGCAGATGGAGGGCAGCACTTACAGAAATTGCAGATGTAGCAGGGATGGTCTTACAAAATCAAGCTGATGGGTAATTAAAATTTCATTCTAACTATTGTTTTACCAATTTTCTAAGAACATCATTGAAATACTTCCAAGTTTAGGTGTTTTCATTTCATCTTGATCCGCACTGTTTAATTTTTGTAGGTTCTGTTTTACTCTGTTTTTTCTTTTTTCCTTTCATGTGCATTATGAACTTTTTTTTTTTTGGTGTCAAGTATGAACTTTTTCATGATGTTAATTTCCATGACACTCCATAGTTTAGTTGCTTCCGTAAGAATTTATAGTTTATTTCCATGAGACATTTGATTTATTATTCATTTCGCTGCCAATTATCTAGGCATGAGTCAAAGTTTATCAAGAAAGTCGTGAAAGTGATTGAAGAGAGACTAAGTCGCACGCCTATTAGTGTTGCCCGCCACCTGATTGGAATCCATTCTCAAGTTAAAAAAATCAATCTGTGGCTACGAGATGGATCAACTGATGTCGGCATACTTATGATTTATGGCATGCGCGGAATTGGGAAGACAACAATTGCAAAATATGTTTACAATTCAGACTTTAAAAGATTTGAAGGAAGCAGTTTCTTGGAAAATATTAGAGAAGTATCAGAACAATCCAATGGCTTAGTCAAGATACAAAGGCAACTTCTTTCTGATATTTTGCATGGAAGAAAAGTGAACATACACAGTGTTAGTGAGGGGATAATAAAGATTCAAGATACTATTAGCTCTAAAAGAGTTCTTCTTGTTCTTGATGATGTGGATCATTTGGACCAATTAGATGCAATACTTAGGATGCAAGATCTGTTTTATCCAGGAAGTAAAATCATCGTAACAACTTGCTGCGCAGGGTTGTTACAAGCTCATCACAAAGTTATTAAGGTCCATAACGTTGCAACTTTGGGATACACGGAATCATTGGAGCTCTTCAGTTGGCACGCTTTTGGGCAGGACCACCCTATCGAAGCTTACATGGCACATTCGCATAGGGTGGTATCCCAAAGTGGGGGACTTCCATTAGCTCTTAAAGTTCTGGGTTCTTCTCTGTCAGGAAAAAGTATAGCTGTCTGGGAAAGTGCATTAAACAAATTGGAAGCTATTCCAAACAGTGAAATCCTAAAGAAAATCAGAATAAGCTTTGATTCTTTGCAAGATGACCATGACCGAAGTTTATTCCTTCATATTGCATGTTTCTTTATTGGAATGGATACATATGTCATTAGCAGAATACTAGATGACTGTGGATTCTACACAACTGTTGCCATTCAAAATCTGATTGATAGATGTTTGGTAACAATTGATGAAAACAATAAGGTGGAGATGCATAACATGATTCGTGACATGGGAAGAGGGATTGTTCGCCTAGAATCAGAAGATCCGGGGAAACGTAGTAGGTTATGGCATCATAAGGATTCTTTCAAAGTATTGACGGAAAATACTGTAAGAAATATGCTCCCTCCTATGTATGCATGTGGATTTTTTTTTTCTTTTTTCTTTTTGTGCATCCATGTTGGTTACTTATCCTAATGTTTTCTATTCTTTTTGCATTAGGGTACAAAAACAATTGAAGGTCTTGCCCTCAACATGTATACACACCCTGAAGTAGACATCCCTTCAAGAAGTTCAAATGCATTAGCCAGTTTGGAAACCAATGCATTTGCAAGGATGCACAAATTAAGACTGCTTCAGCTTGGCCCTGTACAACTCAATGGATGCTATGAAGAATTTCCTAAAGGATTAAGATGGTTGTGTTGGCTTGAATTTCCTTTGGATTCTTTACCCTGTAATTTTCCTTTGGAGAGGCTGGTTGTTGTTGAAATTTGCTATGGCAGCTTGAGACAAGTCTGGAAGGGAACAAAGGTATGCTACTCTACACAATATCCTTTCCTTCTTATTTTTCCTTTTTCTGGGTCACTCATTGATTATGCAATTGTAAGAATTAGGTATACCTTCTTTCACCTTTTGTTTTCAATTTTTTTTCAGTATCTCCCATCATTGAAGATTTTAAATCTCAGCCATTCCAATGCTCTCATTGAAACCCCGGACTTTTCGCATATCCCCAATCTGGAGAGACTGATTCTTAAAGATTGTGAAAGCTTGGTTGATGTCCATGAATCCATTGGAAACCTAGAGAGACTGATTTATTGGAATATGGAAGACTGCAAGAATATTAGGAAGCTCCCAAAGAACATGTGTATGCTAAAAGCCCTTGAAACACTTATCATATCTGGTTGCTCAAATCTTAATGAGCTTCCAATGGAGATGCGGAAGATGGAGTCTCTGAAGATGTTCCAAGCAGATAGAGTTCCAATACATCGATTACTCACCACCAATGAGGTCAAATTATGGCCAAGAAAAACTCCCGAAATTTGTTGGGTTTCTTATTTACCGCGCACTATAGTAGACTTAAGTCTTAGCGACTGCAATCTTTCTGATGGCGATTTTCCTAGGGATTTTGGTCAGCTATCTTCGTTGCGAAGATTAGATCTAAGTTGGAATCCAATTTCTGGCCTACCAGAATGCATAAGGGGTGTTAGCAGGCTCGACCAACTCTCTTTTTACTCTTGTTGGAGGCTCAAATCACTTGTAAGGCTACCAAGAGTTGTAAAAAGATTGATATTGTCATGTTGCTCATCATTGGAAAAAGTATCATTCCAATCTATATACCTACCCGAAAGCATCCGTATAAGCGGCAACCGGAGTCTAGTTGAGGTTGAATACCGCTACAAGTTAGAGCTCCTTGAAAAAGTTGATGCAGAAATGATCAACCTTTTGGGGCTGAGCAACTTGGAATCCACCAAAACTATTATGATGGCCACCATATACGATGCCAATCCCCATGGTATGGAGGAGAAAATGTGTCCCAGTCCAATCCTGGTCTCTCTCTCTCTCTCTCTCTCTCTCTCTCTCTCTCTCTCTCTCATATCACATCATATCATATGCAAGTGTTTGACTAATATTTTAATTTCCATGGATAGGGACTATATCAATATGGGATATTCAGCACATTTCTTCCTGGTAATGAGGTTCCAGGCCAGTTCAGCCACAAGACTGCAGGGTCCTCAATATCTTTTACTCTGCCTTTACTTCCTAATCTCATGATCAGAGGCTTGAACATCTTTGCTGTGTATTCGGAATCCAACAATGATTCTCCTAATAAGATCAATGTCAATTACAGAATATTTCCATATCCCATAATCACTGAAGTCAGCAATAAGAGCAAGGGCGTGAAGTGGATCTATGGCCCGACATTCTTCGGGGTTCCAGGTGACGGACAAGATGCAATATGGTTAAGCCATTGGAAGTTTGGGAATCAATTGGAAAGTGGCAATGAGGTGACTGTTTCATTATTTACCATATCTGAGCTTCAGGTAAAGGAGTGTGGCGTGCAGCTTGTGTATGAACAAGAACAGGAACAAGAAGAGAATATGATGAATAGCCAACACAACAACAACAAAAAAACAGATACTTTTTATCCTCATGTTATTGGTGGAGATTTGTCAAGTTTTGAGGTGAGGCCAGGAACATACTTCCTCTGCCGTCTACCTATAGGTCTTACATCAACGATTATTGATATGGATGTGCGAGCATCAGTTTTGTCCAATTACCTCATTAGGGGCTCTCTTCAAATCACAGGTGCGTTAGTGTCCCATTTGATTTTGTTCCAACTACTTTTCCGAAAAGAAAAAAAAAGGCGAAAAACAATGACAAGGCTTTTAAATTAGCATCACATCACATGTTCATTTGGTTGGTTTAGGCCGTTGATAGTTGATACTCCCTGAAACACTTCAAAATCACTACTCCACATTAACTCTGTGGTGTTTTGTATGCTATACAGACAGAGAAGAAGAGCAGCAGGGTGACTGCACGCTTGCAGCACAGAGGAGCAGCAATAGCAATAACCGCGGTGGCAGAGGTTGGAAGGTGCTCAATCTCATCATGGCCACTGTCTTCTTTCTCTCTGTTCCTCTAGTGGCTCGCTCTTCTCTCCTTCGGCCAAAGAAGCGTCATGCAACAAGATCTCCATAGTTTCGTTATAGTAATCTGATGCTATCATCTTGGTGTTCTCTCTGTCCTGTTTTACATATCAGGCTTTCTTATGCCGGATTACAATTTTGTGATCTTTTTAGATAAAATGGGTTCCGGAAGATATTGTATATATCGATAAATTCCTTGGTTCGAATTTGAAGCAAAAAGATTTCACGTCACATATATGACTTCAACGCATAAACTTTGTTGGATGATCGATAGGTCCTTATCAATTCTTTTTGATTCTTTAATTAGAAAAAAAAAAAAAAAATCATACCGGGATGTAAAAATCCATAAGATTAGAGTCTCTTAAGAGTACTTCTATAAGAATTCTTGAGTAAAGCCATTTGCACCGTATTGAAGATTGCATTGTAAACCACATGTTTAACAAATGGATGCCCGTAAGGTGTACGTACATAATACATATCACCTCTACCCTGAGATGCAATCTCTAATGCAATATTCCTAAAGATGGTTCCTCTTCCTTTTTCAAGAGCTTTCGGAAACGTCCAACTGATTGGTTAGCTAGGGTGTTATCAACATGTATATATGAATTTAGTAATAACTTCGCCTAACTCAAACACCCACAAACAAAGGATAATTTTAAAACAGAAAAATAAATATAACACAAAGCAGCACCAAGACTTAGCGAGGTACGTCCTCACAGCCTCGGTGCTCACCTCGAGAAATTTCACTAGCACGAAAAATAAGACAATTTTGGTTACCAATCTCACCCTTACCCCACTCTAGGTCTTAAGATCTCTCTCTCTCCCTTTGCCAACCTTTGCCACCCTTTTATTGTATCGCAAGCTTGAGCCAATTTGAGAAATCCCACTGGACACTCGAGGACTTGTTGCATTACAATCCAGTGTCGTCTAATGCTGCCTGACGCCTTTTCTTCAATCCTGATCTTGAGTCCAGACTTCATGTCAATACTTTCGGTGAGCTAAAAATACAACAATAACAACCAGCCGGAGAAGGACGAGAAGCACTATTGGAAGGTGAGGCACTGTTACCATTAACATTAGCATTTGTAGTACTAGAAGGACCAACAGTCTGGGAAGAAGAAGAACCACCTGGATCGACGCCTGAGCCACGATATGGTGAGGCAGGGATGGGAGCAGTGGCAGGTTCAAGAGAATAAACAGGCACGCCTGGCTGAGTCAGATGTTTTTCAAGATTCAACAGCACCTTCTTAAGATAATCAAAGGTAATAGCCGTGGTGCTAAACTCATATGTTGGGAAGGCATTCATGACAATGATCACTAAATCACGGTCAGCGATAGGGCTGCCTGCAAGCCTAAGATTATCTGCAATGGAGTTTATTTTGTTTAGGTAAGCCGCAGTGGAGACGTAGTCAGCCCTAGCTGCATGAAGAAGCTCACCACACAGCTGCAAAACCCGGGTGTCGATTGGAGAAGCGTAATGCCTCTCCAAAGACACCCACGTTGTCCGCGAAGAAGCGGAGTCAGCCACGGTAGAGAAGACAGAGGGAGTGAGCAACGCATTGATCCAATTCTGGATCGTTCGATCCACATGAATCCAGGCGTCAAATGCGGGATCAACATTAAAAGTACTTTTGCCTTGATCATCAGTCAGAAAATAGGCGGGACATGGCTTCGTCCCGTCTACATAGCCCATGAAATTTCGACCTTTTAAGTGACGAACAACTTGTGCAAGCCAAAGAGGGTAGTTTGTGCCATCAAGTTTGATAGCAATCGGAGGAAGGTTCCCGACACGAGCCGTGGAGGAGGAAGAGTACATGACGAAGGAGTAGCTTGAACAAACAAATTAAGACCCACATTCAGTTGAAAGATGATGGTGTTTTATATACAACTAGCTTTCTGTTATAGAGGCCGGTGTTTATAAAATAAAACTTAGAGGCCGGTTTGGATCGAATGGTTTGAAATAAAAAATAAATAAATTGATATTTGAGTTTGATCATCATGAAATCCATAAACTATAACTTGATGATGAGTGCTCTCGTTTTCTATAGAATTGATGTCTTGCAAATGTCAACAACGCGGTTTGGATGTTTTAAATTTGTAAGTTGACCCAACACATTTATTATTTAAAACAGAATGGAATTCTTCTATGTTTAAAAATAAAAAAAATTATTTTGCTGGTTGGCTGGCTCTCCAAAGTCAAAGTCCAAAGTAATAAAATGAAGCAGAAAGAGCTTTCTAATTTAATTTATGCTGCCGTCAACTAAATTCATAAATAAATTTCAGTATTTTTTTATTTATTATCTGTACATAAAACAGAATAATTCCATTCTTTCTTAATCATCATGTGTGATGGGCAAGCTAAAATTTCTAAACACCCTAAACGCATTGATCGGGTTTGTATGCATCTCTTCTAAGATTTATTAGAAGAATAGGTTTTCTAATGATTAAGTAGAACTCTTTACGCACGATATGTGTGTTCGAAGTTACTTCAAATAAAATTTATAAAAAATGTCACATTCCGGGATCAATTCCGCCGTAGCACGATATTGTCCGCTTTGAGCCCCCCTCTCTGCCCTCACGGTTTTGTTTATGAGAGTTCACAAACAACTTCCCAATGGGTCACCCATCCTGGAGTTGCTCTAGCCCCCAACTCGCTTAACTTCGGAGTTCCTACGACTCCGAAGCCAGTAAGCTCCTAAAAGGCCTCGTGCTAGATGGATGCTGGTGTGCACATATAAGGCACATCACCCCCTCTCCGTTGGTTGATGTGGGATCTTACAATCCACCCCCTTTAAGGGTCCGACGTCCTCGTCGGCACACTCGCACCACACGGCAGAGTGGCTCTGATACCAAATTGTCACATCCCGGGATCAACTCCGCCGTAGCACGATATTGTCTGCTTTGGGCCCCCCTCTCTGCCCTCACGGTTTTGTTTCTGGGAGCTCACGAACAACTTCCCAGTGGGTCACCCATCCTGGAATTGCTCTAGCCCCCAACTCGCTTAACTTCGGAGTTCCTACGACTCCGAAGCCAGTGAGCTCCCAAAAGACCTCGTGCTAGATGGATGCGGGTGTGCACATATAAGGCACATCACCCCCTCTCCGTTGGTTGATGTGGGATCTTACAAAAAATAAGAAAAAAATATATTGTTTAATTACTTGAAGGACAAATTTGACATTCTATATGCAATTCGATCGACAAAAGGTTCTCTGAACACACCTTATGGAGTGATGTGAACTATTGTTCATCAACATGAACTACTTGTATATATTATATATATGTATATATACACCATCACCTTTTCAACCGAAAGAAACACCAACAACAAGTGCTTTGATATCTTCCAAACAGCTTGTTTGCAAGATTGTTTATCCACCATGGCTTCCACCACCTCAACGTCTTTTTTTCTAATCAAACTCGATGGCACCAATTATCCTCTTTGGCTTGCCCAAGTCATCCCCGTCTTGAAAAGTAGAAATCTCATGGGTCATGTGGACGGGACAAAGCCATGTCCTGCCTATCTTCTCACCGATGGAAAAGGCAAAACTGTTAATCCCGCATTCGATGCATGGATTAAAGAGGATCGGATGATCCAGAGTTGGATCAACGGCTCACTTACTGCCGCTGTTTCGTCCATGGTGGTTTCCTCTGCTTGTTCACGGAGTATATGGCTGTCGTTGGAGAAGCGCTACGGTTCTCAGTCTCAAAACGACAGAGTTTTGCAGCTCTGCGGTGAGCTTCTTCACAAGAGGAGTGATATCTCCATCTCGGCTTACCTAAACAGAACAAACTCCATTGCAGACAAACTTAGGGTTGCTGGCAGCCCTATCTCTGACCATGATTTAGTGACGGTTGTCACCAGTAATTTCCCGCAGTATAAGATTACGGCTAACTCTACCTGGAACCCTCTCACCTACAAAGTTCTTCAGAACATACTATTGACCCTTGAAAAAGAATTGCCTATGTAATAATTTATGCACTTTTTTTGTTGTTTTTGTTGCATTTGAATGGTTTAATTATGGGTTTGCTATGCATCGAGTGGACTTGACAATTTAGAGCGGTCACCTAAGCATCTTCTAGATCTTTTGGACACTGAAACTCATATTGAGATGTTATCATTCTGTGTATCACGTGTAATTTTCTTTTCCTTTCCAATGGAATAAAAAGGTTTCCTCTCTCTGCCAAAGCAAATTTTAGTCTAGAGTTGGGCAAAACATTGTGCAAACGGGTCAAACTAAATCAATTCAATGGTTTGGTTTGATTTTTTTTCTACTCTAAATTACTGTAATCCTGGGATTTAGAGTTTAGTTTGGTCCAAAAATTCCTCCCAAAGTATTATATATGAGAAATTGGGATATTATATATACATAAATTCTCCTACACGAATGTCTGAAAGTTATTACTGTGCAGATGCTATTGTAAATAGGGAGAAATGTAGGAAGGGGTAGTAAAAAATACATAATATTTGCACAGTAATAACACCCGGACATCTGCATAGTAAAAAATCATATATATACATATATATATATATATATATGGGATTAGACTATTCAAATATATATGATCTGATACATGTTCTATGGTGAGAAGTTCACTGATGAGAATATATATGAACCTTTAATCTCTCCGGAGAAAAATTGGGGAAAAAAAAACTTGGATTCCTCACACCGTATGGTTTTACTTACACATATAAGAATTTTACACACATTCATCTAACCAATTGATGAACATTGTGGAAATATCGCATCAGTTGTTGGGCATTTTAAATTCCAAACACTCTCCTCCCCTTTGACCACACCTTCCCCAGCAACAGTGCAGGCCAAATTGTAACTGAACTCTATATAAATAATTGATAACATAAACTTTGAGGGGGTTTGATTCTTTAACAAATGTTTCTTGCAGGAAGGAGGTTCTGCCAAAGAATATGAAACTCGTTTTAGTTTAAAGAGACAGATCATCGATCTATTATTGATGATTGCCTTGCTTTCTCTTTCAATAATTTACTTTAGACTTTGGAGGGAGAGCCAGCCAGACAATCAGCAATCATGTTGACCACTCCTGGTGCAACAAGTGGAGCTCCTCCCAATATCTGGAGATGTTGCTTGTAATATTGGACACCGGCCGCCTGTCCAAAATTATTTTGAAAGAACAATATATAATATATACAAGAACTCCACCATTCTGCCTCAAGTGTCGGGTCAACAAAAATTTTCTAGCACCCTAACCTCGTTGTCTCTTGTAAGAATGAATCATTAGAATAATTTATTTAATTAATTAATTAGAGGCCCCGATGTTTATCATACGGACATATTTGTCTGCACTCTAATTTTTGAGGAAATTTTTAGAGTATGACTGTCACACCAAGTCGTGTTATTAGTTAAATGTTATCATGAACTGATATTTTAGTTAATTTGATGACATTGTATTAATAAATGAACAATTTATTACCGGCGGTGCTACAATCACCTAATAATAAGATCTATAAGCAATAATTGAATCGGATAATTTATATGATGATTTATATTAGAGCTCTCAAGGTTGACTCACAACTATTATTATTATTATTTAGAAAAGTTAAGAAGGACGGTGGGTTTTCTCACAAACACATTATAAATTAAGGTGCCATAGGAGTTTAAATATGAGACTAATGGTCTGCAAATGCATGCCCCTTTCCACAGCGCTAGACCACGTTTGGTCACTTAACAAGTAATTAAGTTTTGGAAATAAATTTGATTCTTTTAATTGAATTTTGTATATTATTCGTACATAAAATAGAATAATTTCATTCTTAGTCAACATGTGTGTTGGATGAACTATAATTTTCAAACGACACCCCAAAACGCGTGGATGACGTTTGCATACATCTCTTGTAATAATTTTTAGAAGAAAATTTTCTTCTAATAATTCACTGGTGTGTTGACAAGAAGAAGTTAATTCGTTGAAGTGATCAGAACCGTAGTGCCAACCAGTACTTCTCTTCATTCCCTTATTATACAATACAACTTAATTGCTCGATCGATTTCGTTCATCCATCCATGTCTTCCTCCTCAACTTCTCTTCCGTCAAATGCCATCAAACTCGATGGCACCAATTATCCTGTTTGGCTTGCCAAAGCTATTCCCATTTTACAAAGTCGAAACCTCACGGGTTATGTGGACGGGACCAAGCCCTGCCCTGACTATTATCTCACTGATGCTCAAGGAAAAATAACCTTCACCGTTGATCCCGCATATGACCGGTGGATTAGAGAGGATCGGATGGTCCAAAGTTGGATCAATGCCTCGCTTGCTCCCTCTGTTTTATCTGTTGTGGCGAACTCCACTACTGCACGGAACGCATGGCTGTCTTTGGAGAAGCGCTACGCTTCTCAATCTCACAACCCTAATTCTGCCACTACAGCCGCCTTTGCCTTTGCCTCAGTACCTCCTCCATCAGGACGCGGTGGTTCTCCTCGTTCGGGGTCAACAAGTTTTCGAGGTCGCCGGGTTGCACCCAGCGTTGGTGCTTCTAGTACTGCATATGATAACCCTAGCGGAAATGGTAATGGTAATGGAAATGTCAGTTCTCCATCTAGTTATCACGTGTTCTTGAGTTTCAGAGGCGAAGACACTCGCAAGACTTTTTCTGACCACCTCTACACGGCCTTTGTGAAGGCCGGCCTTCGCACATTCCGAGACGACGATGAACTAAAGAGAGGAGAACATATTCAGCAGGAAGTTCTGAGAGCCATCAAAGAGTCAAAATGTTTTCTCATTGTGTTCTCAAAGGAGTATGCGTCTTCGCTTTGGTGCCTTGACGAGCTCGTGATGATCCTCGATCGCAAGAGGAGCTCTAACTCTAGCCATGTCGTTTTGCCAGTATTTTATGACGTCGATCCATCCCAAGTGCGAAAACAGACGGGGAGTTTTGCAACGGCGTTTGCCAGACATGAAATGCGTCACTCGTTGGAGACGACAAAGAGATGGAGGGCAGCGCTTACAGAAGTTGCAAATGTAGCCGGGATGGTCTTACAAAACGAAGCTGATGGGTGAGTACGTAATATTTATTTATTTTTTATGACGCGTTTGATTAGTTAAGAATAACCTAAAGTCCAAAAATTATATGTCGTCAACGAAAAAGAAAAAAAATAATGCGAATAATTGTCCTCCATCAAATGAAATTGATGAACTCAAATGGGGAAGTTTTATCACAAGCAAATGTTCACTTAAGTGAATAAATCAGATACTTGAGCATTTTGAAGGTTAATAGGTTCAACATTCTCTCTCACACACACACACACACACACAAGATTTGTAGATTAGTTTCTACTAATTCTTTCTCTTTCTCTTTCTCTTTTTTTCCATGTGTTTTCAGCATGGTTTTCGCGGTCTATATTTTTCCTCATTCAACTCATTGTAGATTAAATGTCATATTATTTCCATGAGAATTTACAATTTTAACAATATTAGTCCCGACATTTATTCTTCATATTGCAATTGTCTAGGCATGAGGCGAAGTTTATCCAGAAAATTGTTAAAGTGATTGAAGATAGGCTAAGTCGCACGCCATTAAGTGCTGCGCCGCACTTGATCGGAATTGACTATCGAGTCAAAAACATTAATCAGTGGTTACAAGATCAATCAACTGATGTTGGCATTCTGGCAATTTATGGGATGCGTGGAACAGGGAAGACAACGGTTGCCAAATTTGTTTACAATTCAAACTTTAGAAGATTTGAAGCAAGCAGTTTCCTTGAAAATATCAAAGGAAGTTCAGAACAACCCAATGGCTTAGTTCAAGTACAAAAACAACTTCTTACTGATATTTTGGATGGAAGAAAAGTGAGGGTAAACAGTGTAAGTGAGGGCATAACTGAGGTTGAAGATGCCATTAGCTCTAAAAGAATCCTTCTTGTTCTTGATGATGTGGATCATATGGACAAATTATTGGATCTACTACTTGGGATGAAAGATCGGTCTTCTCGAGGAAGTAAAATCATCATAACAACTAGCAATGTAGGGTTGTTAAGATCTGAT
The DNA here is from genome assembly GCF_000346465.2 of Prunus persica. NCBI lineage: Eukaryota > Viridiplantae > Streptophyta > Magnoliopsida > Rosales > Rosaceae > Prunus > Prunus persica. The sequence continues at coordinate 18,332,887 of NC_034016.1, forward strand.
CGTTACCAAGTTATTAAGGTGCATGACATTGGAACTTTCAGGGACAGTGAATCATTAGAACTCTTTAGTTGGCATGCTTTTGGAAAGGACCATCCCATTGAAGGTTACAAGGAAATTTCAAAAAAGGTAGTAAACCACTGCGGAGGACTTCCCGTAGCTCTTAAAACTTTGGGTTCTTCTTTATCAGGGCAAAGTATGGTTGTATGGAAAAGTGCATTAGAGAAATTGGAAGCTATCCCAAAGGATGAAATCATTAAGAAACTTAGAGTAAGCTATGACTCTTTGCAAGATGACCACGATCGAGATTTATTCCTTCACATCGCATGCTTTTTCATTGGAATGGAAAATGATATCATGGTTAGAATACTAGATGGTTGTGGTTTCCAAACAATTGTTGGCATTCAAAATCTCCTGGATAGATGTTTGATAAGAATTGACAGATGTAACAAGGTGCAGATGAATCACATGATTCGTGACATGGGAAGGGGAATTGTTGGCTTAGAATCCAAGCAGTCGGGGCAACGCAGTAGGTTATGGCGTCATAAGGATTCTTTCGAAGTATTGACAGAAAATAGTGTAAGAAATATATTCTTTTTGTATCTGTATGCTTTACTTTTTGTGCATCCATTTTGGTTACTTGTATATCCAAATATCTTATTTTCAAATGCTTATTACTTTTCAGGGTACAGAAAATATTGAAGGTCTTATTCTGGACATGCGTATGCACCCTGCATATAGTGCTCTTTCAAGAAGGTCAAATGTTGAGGTAGTCTTGGAAGCCAATGCATTTGCAAAGATGAACAAACTAAAGCTACTCCAACTTAGTCATGTACAACTCGAAGGAAACTATCAAGAATTTCCTAAAGGATTAAGATGGTTGAGTTGGCATCAATCTCAGTTGGAAATGTTACCCATTGATTTTCCATTGAAGAGTTTGGTTGTTCTTGAAATGTGCTATAGCAGCTTGAGACGATTTTGGAATCAGAGAACTGAGGTATACGCTACCTCTTTACACTATATACTTTCCTTTTTTTCTTTTTTTCGCGTTTTCGATGCTAGATTATACATTTGTAAGAATTAATTGTTTACCTTCTTAGTTAAGTTGTTTCTTTTTCAACAGTGTCTCCCAACAATGAAGATCCTAAATCTCAGCCATTCCCATTATCTTAAAGAAACCCCTGACTTTTCGTTTGTTCCCAATCTAGAGGTTCTGATTCTGAAAGACTGTCCAAGCTTAGTTGATGTCCATGAATCCATTGGAAAAATAGAGACACTCACTGAGTTGAATATGGAAGATTGCAAAAATGTTAGGAAGCTGGACATTTCTCAGCTAAGATTCCTTGAAACACTTATTATTTCCGGTTGCTCAAATCTTAACAAGTTTCCGATGGACATGAGGAAGATGAAATCTCTAAAAGTGTTTCAAGCAGATCCAATTCACCAATTGCTCCATACCGCAGAGGATCCAGAGGTTGAACTAGGGCAAGAAAACATTCCAGAAATGTTTTGGACTTCTTACATACCAAGCAACTTGGTAGATTTAAGTCTTGGAAATTGCAATCTTTCTGATGATGATTTTCCTGCGGCATTTCGAAACCTGTCCTCATTGCAAAACCTAAACCTAAGCGGCAACCCTATTCGCAGCCTACCGGATTGTATTAGAGGTCTTAAGAAGCTCTATACACTTTCTTTTTCTCAATGCACAAGGCTCAAATACCTTGTAAGGCTACCCAAGGTTGGAGAACATATTGTAATATCCGGATGCACCTCATTGGAGAAAATATCGTATCAATCGATTTCCTATCGACCCACCCGCTTTGTCATTGGATCCAACTGGAAGCTAGCTCTGCTTCAGGGCTGCTTCAAGTTTGAACCCATTGATGCATTTGACGATGCAGAAATGATCAACCTTCTGGGCTTGACCAACTGGGCATCCATGCGAATTATTACGGACACTACACATGATGCGCTTGTCAATGCTGAGACTGAGAAGAAGCAGCAACCCATCAAGGTCTCTTTCTCTATCTCCACTTTATATATTTATATGCATTAAAAAGATGCTTTTTGTTAAATTGATCCGTATACGGAAACGGAAGTGTTTAAAAAATACATAGGTAGCTGAAATTAGAAGTTTTTAATCAATTCTTAACATAAAATCCTCGCGAAGTTACTACTATATACTATGCATATGTTGATGTTTAAGTGTGTTGTTGGCATAGGGACTGTATGAAAATGGTATATTCAGCACATTTCTTCCCGGGGACCAGGTTCCAAAACAGTTCAGCCATTATATGGACGGGCTCTCAGTATCTTACACCGTGCCTTTACTTCCCAATCTCAAGATCCGAGGCTTGAACGTCTTCGCCGTCTATACAAAATCCAACACTCCTTCTAAGTACAATTACACTAGGGATTCATCACTTAGACCTATAATGGGTCAAGTCGACAACAAGACCAGCCGCGTGGCATGGACATACGGCCCGTTGCACTACGGCGTCCCGAGCGATGGAGAGGATGTGACATGGCTGAGCCATTGGAGGTTCGGGGATCAAGTGCGAGGGGGCGATGAAGTAGATTTTAAGGTATTTCCAAAAGCGGAGATTAGGGTAAAGAAATGTGGCATCCAGGTCGTGTACGAGCAAGGAGAGAAGAGGTGGAAGAGCTACACGGAGGACCCTTTTTTATCCAAATGTAATTGCTGGAGAAGCGTCGGTGTATGGGTTTAAGTGGGATCGTAAAGGGACATACTTCATCACTCACTCTACGCCAGGGCCAACTGCAGATTATATTACCAACCATTTTGCACCTGACTTCAATTACCTTAGGCGCATCACTTGATTCAAACTGAAGGATAAGATATTATGAGCTGGATATACTAAACGTTGTCGTTTTCCTGTGTATTGGAGTCAATTTAATTCATGCATGCTGTGTTGGTTGATCAGAATAAGAAATGTTACGAAAAGAAAGCGGTTCATAAAGTATGATTTGTAGAAATACTCCACCGGTCATCCCTCGTCAATTAACAAATTATTTTAGGACCATTTTCATTAAGAGAAACGATAGTATACTAAATTCATGTACACTATACGGTTGCAAGAATTCGAATCCAAAACATTGCGTGATTGAGTAATTATTCCAAACTACTACACTTGTAAGTCTTTTATTCTTCAACTAACATTTTAGGTTTCGTTTTACAATCACATTTTCTTATTCGATTGAAAGTTTGTGAGCTGAGGGATTTAAATAAATAACATAATTTCCATCTCATTTGGTGAACAAAATTAATGAACAAATAATTTGATGGCATTTCCCCAAGAAGTTGCCAGCCAATGCATGTCATATTACTTATGAGGGCATTTGGGATTAAAATCCGCTTGTCTCTCAGCTGACTTTCCAGAAAGTATTGACTACAACAACTCATTTAAAGACAAATAATAATAATAAACTTGGCTTAATCGTATCGTAGCAAGCAACCATTCACTCTACTTGCACCAGGTCAGAAAATAATGAATAAAAGAACTGCATTCTTTATTCATCATGGTCGGTGAAATCATTGCCACCAGATATTCCTAAACGCGTCATTGACATTTGCATATCTTGTTCCTAGAATATATAACTGGAAAAATAAAAGTTTGTGGTTCCAACCTATGATCAGTTCCTTCTAAAAATTAGTACGCACATCTTCATTTCAAGGGCAGAGATTCGCATGTTATTCGATGGCTCTTCCTCCACACAGCTATGACGTGTTCTTGAGTTTCAGAGGCGAAGACACTCGCAAGACTTTTACTGATCATCTCTACACGGCCTTCGTAAATGCAGGCTTTCGCACATTTAGAGATGACGATGAACTCGAAAGAGGAGAAGATATCAAGCCAGAACTGCAGAGAGCCATCCAGCAATCGCGAAGTTCTGTCATTGTGTTTTCAAAAAACTACGCGTCTTCCCGATGGTGCCTTGACGAACTTGTCATGATCCTCGAACGCAAAAGGACGTCAGATCATGTAGTTTTACCAGTCTTCTACGACGTAGACCCATCTCAAGTGAGGAAGCCGACGGCAAGTCTTGCAACAGCTTTTGTAAAAAATGGGTCCTTGAAGGTCAAGGTGGAGAAATGGAGGGCTGCACTTACTGAAGTTGCAGATCTAGCCGGGATGGTCTTGCAAAATCAAGCTGATGGGTAATTAATTAATTTCTTTATTACAACTCGTACATATATGAATTTTTTTAAAAGAGAATTATATATATGACCTTGGATTATCTTAGATCTCCTTCTAGATTAATTGGTAAAAAAATTTATAGATAGAGGCTATTTGGTGCTATTTTTCTCTCTTTTTTGTGTTCCCAAATATAATATTATATGATTTGTTTTTAATTGGTACCTGAACATTGACTTTCACCTAACGTTATTTGTCCCAATTTAGTCTACCAAATAAATATATAAAAATTAACACATCTCATGGGCAATTTTGGTACTTGAAACATATTGTTCATATGCGTATCAAAGATAATGATGAGGAGGCAAAAATGGACTTAATCAAATTGGTTAGAGAGGAGGTGCTCGCTATTCTGCACTCGAATTTAAATGCTCTTTCCAGTAATTAGATTAGTTTAAAGTAGAATATCACTTGTAATAAAAAATAAAAAATAGATAATGAGGAGAAAGACACAAAATTGCCATCAGGTTTATAAATTGTTTTTACAAAGTTTTATTTTTGTACTTATTAAATTTAAGTGATTAATTGAGGTGCAGACATGGACTTAGCCAACTTTATTAGAGTGGATGTGCTTCTCACTTTGTACTTGAGTTCGATTCCCCCACCCCACTCTGTATAAAAAAAATAAAAAAAATAAAAGATTAATTGTGGTACTTAGAATTTTGGCATGTTGTTTCCATGAGACTTTACAATTTAATTATGCTTCCCTTGTTTTCCATCTTGATTGCAATTTTCTAGGCACGAGTCAAAATTCATCAAGAAAATTGTTAAGGTGATTGAAGGCAAATTAAGTCGAACTGCATTCAATGTTGCCCCACACCTGATTGGAATCCATTCTCGAGTTCGAGATATTAATTTATGGTTACATGATGGATCAACTAAAGTTAGAGTACTTCTCATTTATGGGATGCGTGGAATAGGGAAGACAACCCTTGCAAAATTCGTTTACAATATAAATTTCAAAAGGTATAAGGGAAGCAGTTTCCTGGAAAATATCAAAGAACATTCAAAGCAAACCAATGGTTTGGTACAAATACAGAAGAAACTTCTTTCTGATGTACTGAATGGCAAAAGAGTGAAAGTAGGGAATATTAGCGAGGGAATAATTAAGATTGAAGATGCTCTTAGCTCTAAGAGGGTTCTTCTCGTTTTCGATGATGTGGATCATGTTGAACAATTAGATGCAGTACTTAGGATGCAAGGCCAGTTTTGTCCAGGAAGCAAAATCATCATCACAACTAGCCACGCAGCTTTGTTAAATGCTAGCCACCAAGCCATTAAGGTGCATAACCTTGAAACTTTTAATAGCAATGAGTCACTGGAGCTCTTCAGTTGGCATGCATTCGGGCAAGACCATCCCGAAAAAGATTACATGGAACTTTCAGAAAGGGTGGTAAACCTTAGCGGAGGACTTCCATTAGCTTTGAAGATTTTGGGTTCTTCTTTGTCAGGGAAGAGTACAGTTGTATGGGAAAGTGCATTAAACAAATTGGAAGCCATTCCAAATGGTGAAATATTAAATAAACTCAGAATAAGCTACGACTCTTTACAAGACCAACATGATCGAAGTTTATTCCTCCATATTGCATGTTTCTTCATCGGAATGGAGAAAGACGTGATTGTTAGAATACTAGATAGTTGTGGCTTCTACACAATTGTTGGCATTCAAAATCTCATTGATAGATGTCTGGTAACAGTTGATGAATATAACAAGGTGCGTATGCATTACATGATCCGGGACATGGGAAGAGGTATTGTTCACCTAGAATCAAAAGAGCCCGGGGAACGTAGTAGATTGTGGAATCATAAAGATTCTTTCAAAGTACTGAAAGAAAAGAATGTAAGATATATTTTGTGAAATAATTCTTTTGTATGCATCTGTGCGGTGTTCGTTAATCAACTTACAGAAGTGTTTCTTTTATCTTTTTTTTTTTATTAGGGTACACAAACAATTGAAGGCCTTGTCCTGAACATGGGAATGCATCCTGCATATTGCACTCCTTCAAGAAATTCGAATGAGGTAACTTTGGAAACCGATGCATTTGCAAGCATGCACAAACTAAGACTACTCCAACTTAGTCATGTACGTCTCATTGGACGCTACAAAGAATTTCCAACAAAACTAAGATGGTTGTGTTGGAATGAGTTTCCATTTGATTATCTACCCAATGATCTTACATTGGAAAGCCTGGTTGTTCTTGAAATGTGCTATAGCAGCTTGAGACAAGTCTGGAAGGGAAAAAAGGTATGGGATCAAGACAATATATTTCCCTTTTCTTTAACGTTTTTAAGCTTATATTTTATACAATTGTAGGATTTGATCGACTCCTTCCCTTTTTTTCTTTGTTGGCATTTTAACAGTATCTTCCATCATTGAAGTTCCTAAACCTCAGTAATTCCCATCGCCTTACCAGTACCCCTGATTTTTCACATGTCCCCAATGTAGAAAGCCTTATTCTTAAAGACTGTACAAACTTGGTTGATGTTGAATCCATTGGAGACCTAAAGAAACTTTTTTATTTGAATATGGAAGATTGCAAAAATATCAGAAAGCTCCCAAAGAACATTTTTATGCTAAAATTCCTCGAAACACTTATCATATCTGGTTGCTCAAGTCTTAATGAGTTTCCAGCAGAGATGGGGAAAATGGAATCTCTGAAAGTGCTTCAAGGAGATGGAGTTCCAATATATCGCTTACTCACTACGATTGTGGAGGTCAAATTACAACCAAGAAAAAATCCAGAGACATATTGGACTAGTTATTTACCATGCAATTTAGTGGAATTAAGTCTTAGTGACTGCAATCTCTCTGATTATGATTTTCCTCGGGGTTTCGGTAACCTGTTCTCATTGCAAAGATTAAATCTAAGCTGTAATCCAATTTCTAGCCTACCAGATTGCATCAGAGGCCTTAAGAGACTCGAGGAACTCTCTTTTTCACAGTGTACGAGACTCGAGTCGCTTCGAGGGCTACCTCCTGTGGCAGAATTGATAGTAAATGGTTGCACATCATTGGAAACAGTAGCATTTCAATCAATGTCGTACCAACCAAAGATCATCTTGGATGAATCCAATTACAAGCTAGTTGAGATTGAGCACTACTTCAAGTTAGAACACATTGAAAGAGTTGATGAAAGAATGATCAACCTTTTGAGCCTGGGCAAGTTGAAATCCACGGAAACCATTATGATGGACAGTACCCTACATGTGTTCAAAACTTGGATGAAGAGTAGGATGCATCCCATCCAGGTCTCTCTCTCTCTCTCTCTCTCTCTCTCTCTTGCCACGCTAACTTTGTGTCACGTGATGAGAAAAATGGACGCATAGGGTGCACGTCCCATATATTTCTGTCTTTATATATAAAAGATTTACTTCACTAATATATTTTGATTTCCTTGGCATAGGGACTGAATGAATATGGTATATTCAGCACATTTCTTCCTGGAAATGAGGTTCCAGGCCGTTTCAGCCGTAGAAGTAGTACACAGTCGTCAATATCTTTAACCGTGCCTATACGTGGCCATCTCAAGATTCAGGGCTTGAACGTCTTCTCTGTCTATGCAAAGTCCAACAGTGATTCTCCTAAGAACATCAATGCCAATGTTGAATCAATACCTAACCCACTAGTTACTGCAGTTAAAGTCAGTAATGAAAATGGAAAGAATTTGAAGTGGGTATATGTCCCTTCATTCTTTGCCGTTCCAGGGGATGGGAAAGACATGGTATGGTTAAGCCATTGGAGTTTATTAGGAAGTCAATTATTAGATCGTGGCGATCGGGTGACTGTTTCAGTATTTACGAGATTTGAGTTTCAGGTAAAAGAGTACGGCATTCAGGTTGTGTACGAGCAAGAAAAGAAGATGAGTACTCCAGAAGATAGAATTGACACAAGTCAGTCAAATATGGTGCTCCAAGGTATGTGGATGGACGATGATGAGAAGTGAGATATTTTTCATTACTTTGAAATGGTAATCAATACAAAGCATATAGAAGACCAATAATGTTATTTGTATCACATTTACTAACCACTTCTCTTATAAAAGTGACAAACACCCGTCCATTTATATGGAAATGGGATCCACTTTTATTAGAGAAGTGGTTAATAATGCGTCCTCAGTAAATGTCGTAGAATTAGCATCTCTCATTGGGACAAAAATCAACTCATTACTACAATAGTTGACAATATGACTAACAAACTTCGATTCAGCAACTAATTGTTGACTCTGCTGGGTTTGTTGCTTAGATGATTATGAGGCGGCAGATGTTATAAGTTTCCCAATAGATGCTCTTTTTTCTCCATCTGTCATTGCTGGAGATTTTTCAGAATCTGATAAGGTGATGTCAGGAACATACTTCCTTAGCAATCGACCTGAAGAAATTGTTGTGTATAGGTGGTTATGGTTCGATGACTTCGTTAGGGACGTTGAGGAAAATATAGGTATGTTCTATAACCCAGATAATTTTTTAAAAAAATTTTATATATGAGTTGACAGCGTTAGGCTCTATTAGGTGAGAGAACAGATGTCGAAAATTTAGAAGAAGAACATGATGGGGACACGAAATTTGGGGACAACGGATCCACCTCCCGTCAAAGAGAGGGAGGGAAGGCATTCAATTTCGGTTGGAATTACGTGGTCAGCATCTTCACGACGACAAAGAAAATTATTTGGAAAGCAACTCCCGACAACTTCCGTTGCGGCGGAACAGAAGGGTACTAAATGGAAGCTCCACCAACCCAACTGGGAAAGAAAGCCACGGAAGGCAAGGCTCATCGTAAACAGAACAAAATTGAAGCAAGGTGTTTTAATTTGATATGGATTAGATTATGGTGGTGTGGTGATGGTCAAATAATGATGAAAACCCTATATATAATGGAAATAAATAAATTAAAAAAGGTGCATGTTGTGCCCACATTCTACAGTAGAGAGCCTTCTCCATGTGATGAGCTAGAGAGAGTTTAATTTTGGAATTACAAAACATGATTAGTATCCTAACTTATGCCTTAATTGTGCTGTTAATTAAATTCGCGGTCCAAAAATCATTACCACATATAATAATTGGAATGTGGGGAAGAGGAAAAAGACTCTCAATTAGCAAACCATCATTGCTTATAGATATATATATCTAGCTTGTTAATTGCCACTTTAATCAACGATCATAAGGCCTTTGTATGTTCTAGTCGTAGGATAGGGTAGCTTCTCCTCTCCCTAAACTTTTCAAAACTCTGAAGGACCCTTGACTTTAGTACCCGAACTCTCACCCTTAAGGCATGTTTGTTCATACATTCTCAATTTTAACAAATAGTGTTTAACAAATCTCTCATCAGAATAGATATTAGGCATGATCGAAAATACCCTTCAATTGACATTGAAACCAATGAAAAGGTGGGACTCATGCCAACCACGTAGACAATTAAGGGAAATTTTGACGACTGAAACCAGATTGCAAAAAATTAAAAAGATTATATGATTGTTAAAATTGAGAGTGCATGGACAAATATGTCTTAAGAATGAGAGTTCAGGGTACTAAATTGAAATTAACCTTATAAAAACGCATTAGAATTTCTTTTTAATTTTTAAACCATGACATCCAGAGATTACAAATCACACCTTCTAATTGTTTTTTTTTTTAAGGAAAAAAAAAATTTCACACCCTCTAATATTAATAGTAAAAGGAATAACCACAACGTTCCACTTGCAGCAATGCTTTTCTTTTGCTTAATTTCGATCCTGGCTTTCACCTTTTTATCTTTCTTTTTATAGGTAACTTAAAAAGCTTGTGCATGCAACAAAGCAAGAGAGGGTGTGCACATGACACATGACACATGATCGCACAAACACAGTGGTGCCCAAGAGAATCCAACCAACAATGCTTCATCCAGGTACTTGTTTAATCAAAATAATCATCGGGTTATTATAAATTGATTATATAATTAATTAAAATCATCAATAAATAAATAAATAAACTGTGATGATCCACAAAAGACAACAGAAAGAAAGAAAAAGAAAAAAAAACATTTCTATTTCTAAAACCTTAGAGCTTTTTGGTCGAGAGAAATCTCACTTTTGCGCATTGAAAACCCTAAGAATTGTTCTAATCCCAATTACTCTAATGAATTAAAGAACAAATTACTTTCTCTTCTTTTTATTCTTTTTCTCTTTTACCTTTCTTTCTTTTCCTGAAATTGCTTTTTGACCTTTTAGCACTGGAAAAAGAGGGGAAAAGTCGTTAAGCACTGAAAATTCATAATTAATCCCAGTCTAAAGATCTCAAATTTTTTTAGAAATGTTACCGTTGAAGCCCAGCTCATCTAAAATGGCATCTTCTAGAGAATAATGAACACATGCACATACATTGCAATGGGGAGCAAATCAATCAATTAGGTTAACTACAATGCCAGATATATATCTCTCCCCCCCTCTCTCTCTCTCTCTCTCTCTCTCTCTCTCTCTCTCTCTCTCTATAGAATAAAGTAATTCTAAGCTTTTATAGCACTAATGATTTTGATGCTTCTGGTTAGTTTGATAGTGTCTGTTTCATGGTGGCTTTACCTTCAAGTATTTGAAGAACAAGCAAATGATTGCCTCTATTAGCACATCACTGGAGACACCCAACATTCCCTCGGTATGCAGGGTCAAATTGGTAGGTTCCTGCTGATCATGTGAGCTATGTACAAATAATGTCAAGACCGATATCATAAGAGCACTTCATGATTTGCTTTTCTGAGAAGAAGAAAAAAATTTGGGTTCTTTTTCTGATTTTTGGGTTAGGTCGATCTTAGAATCCATTATACGACATAATTTTCCACTATATATATACCTAATTAAGTATCATATATAAACCCACTAAAAAAATAACGTTCTTTTTAAGATTTAAAAAAAGCTACATGTTAATGGTCTCAAGTTTAAATTCTCATAGCACTTTGATAGAGTGTGTGAGAAACTCCGTCACAGTTGAATCTTGAGTGAGAGTGCAAGAAGGATCAATATTTATCAATTTCTAAAGGACTTGACAACCAACATAGGCTTTGCATTGTATAGTCAATATTAGTCAACTATACACACTATAAAATTAAAATGATTTAGTAATATTTTTTTATCAATTTAAATTGACCCTTGTTGATGATGGTTAGCCACCCAAAGTATAAAGGTTCGTTCGAGAGTATTTTGAATAGACCAATAATTATTTTGATAGAGAATCATTTATAAGTGGTTTTAAGTAATTTTATGAAGAAACACATAAAAAGTATTTCTTTCTAAAATCGCTTAAAATGATTTATATAGAAAAACATATGAGAAACACTTCTGCCCATAATCACTCTCAAATGAAAACTAAATTTGAGCGTAATATTGGTTTAACAATCACCCCGGCATATTGCCTTCGTTTTTTCCTTTTTATAACATTTGATGTCGGCTTGGGCTCAATAACACAGGTAGTGGCAACTCCCCCACCTAAAATTATAAATAAATTTAAAAAAAAAATCATCACTTAATAATCACTTAATCAGATAACTAATAGAATAACAATTAATTATTGCTCTTCTGGAGAGTTTTATTTTATTTTTTAAAGAACGTTAGGCCAAAAATGCAAGACAGGAAGAAGGGCATAAAATATATAAACACAGATTAAACAAAGAGGGAAGACGAATGGTATCTATCTTGTGCAGATCCATAAATAAAATTAATTAATCGTAAAAGCAATCAGCATTAGGGTTCCAAGATCAAGATGTACCTTCTCTTCCCAGTTTCCATTGTTTCATCAGCAAACGTGCCAGTCTCCTCCATTGGTTTTCTAAATTTAGTAGCTACAATGTCAAATTGACCACTCCACGTACTTGGTTGAATAATAATAATAATAATAATGCCAATAATTTCTAAGTGTCGGTGCTGCACAGTCCATGTTCCTTTACACATTACACAGAGAGAGTGCTTTGTTTTGCTTTTGTATGCATTCCGTGCGCAAGGTGTCAAAACTACACCAATTATATCATTTGCGATATGCTCTTTTTCCTCCATCGCATTCTGTTTTGGATAAAATAAAATAAAATTATTTACAAAAGAAAATTTTCAAAATTCGTCAATTAGAAAATGAAGACTTATAACTCTAGCGATCTTATGGGTTCGTGAGGATATAAAATCTCATACTTATTGCCGATCAGCTAGTCTCAGTTAAATCATTGTCGAAAATACACTCATTCGTGTTTGAGCTTAAAGTTTGACTCTTTTTCTCTAATTAAAAAAGAAATTCATAAAATGTGCTTTCTAATTAATCTTTCTTTTTTACTTTAGTATCCACTGAATTTGGCTTTTAGAGAAAATTAGTATTGAACTTTACGTAAATTTTAATTATTATTCTTGTTTTCTTCATTTGGCTTTCTAATCTAACCTTCCTTTCAGGTGAAGGCTATGATGGTGTGATGGTACGACGTCGCTTTGTGCAATATTCCAATAGCTATCAGTGTCATGGTATTGGTGGTGCAATAATGTGCATGCATGGGTTGCACTGCAAAAAGGCGACGACCGGACACACCGCTTTTGTTGACCTCCGTCCGCCCTAAAATCTCGGGCGCTATTATCGGTAAAGAATAATACTAGCTGAATTTCCACTCCTCGTAAAAACTTTTGTATTGATATGATTTTTCGCATATAGTGTGGTCGATATTATTTATATTTATTTTGATCAAAGCGAAATATGATATTCAAATTCGGAACATCTTCTAACATTAAGAAGAGAAATACTATTAAATTATTCTTATATCATAATTAAATATTGCGTAAAACTTAATTAAATTATATTTTGTGCAACTCTAATTAACCATACGAGGATCATTTGCATTATTCTATCTATAAATTGTCTCAAAATGCACAAGTTCTAACGAGCTATGACTTGCAAATTGGGCAAATGATATTGACATGGCAAGCAATACACATCGCTTTGCCATGACCTAAGGGCATTTTGGCCAACAAACATCGGTTTTGTTATAGCACATTGATCACAATTGAACGATTTAAGGAAAGTTCGGCGTGTACAAATTTAAGGAAAGTTGGGTATTTTTTCATTGAGATTTTCGTTCCCGTTCTATTTTAGTTCAATTATGTTTCTAGTGGAATTAGGGTTTGATGGGTTTAGAGTGGTGTTGAGTCTATTGCCAGATTATTCAAGATTATTCAACTGTAGCATTTACAGTCTATAGAGAATAAGACCAACATAGAGCATAGAATAAGGCAATCAATTTTAACCAGAAGAAAACAAAACCAGAGAGTGGTGGCACTTGTCAGGGAGGCGAGGAAGGCAAGTCCAGTGTTCCCACTAGTGGAAGTAGCGAACACTAAACAGCTGGATGCAGCTGCACTCACTTGCATCACCAACAGACCAATTCCCATTTTTCTATGTCTAACCAACCAAAAAAAAAAAAGACACCACTTTTTTACTCTCAAAGATTCAATCTTTTCACACAGTCCCCACCTTCCCCTCTCCTTCTCTCTCCTCTCTCTCTCTCTTCTCTCTCTCTCTCTCTCTCTCTCTCTCTCTCTCTCACTGACAAGTGACTCAAACACAAAACACTGGAGACTCTGCAACTCAATCTCCAAATTCACAATGCCCTCCTTCTTCTTCATCTTCCTCCTTCTCTTCTTATCTTCTCAGCCCATTGCTTCCTCAAGGCCAAACCATAGGGTCCTCCACCAGCCATTTCTGCCTCAAGACTCTTCCTCACCTCCCACTCAGCCCCCATCACCTTCCCCACCTTCCCCACCTTCCCTCCCTTCAAACCCAACTCCCCCAAAGTACCCATTTTCCGGTTCCAACTCTACCCCTGCCGATTCCCCCTTTTTCCCATCCTACCCCTCCCCGCCGCCTCCTCCTCCCTCCCCAACCACCGCCTTCGCCTCCTTCCCCGCCAACATCTCCTCCCTCATCGTCCCCAAAACCCCCTCCGGAAACTCCAGCGCCCACAAGCTCCTCGCCCTCACCATCGCCGCCGTGCTATCCGCCGTCGTCGTAATCTCCCTCGCCGCCTTCTTCCTCTACCGCCGCAGACGACACAATAGCCGCAACTTTCCCGATGACGACGAGGACGACAAGTCGTTTATTAGATCCGAACAAAGCAACAGGCTGTTTCAGCAGCCCAATCACAATCACAGCCACTCATTCAGTGGGACCCACAAACTCCGGACCGCCTCGTCCACCAGCTCCGAGTTCCTCTACCTGGGCACATTGGTCAGCTCACGCGGACTCGAGGACCCAGTCGACTCGTGCGGCAGTAATGGCCTCGTCGCCGAGTTAGAAACTCGGAAAGTCGAGTCGCCGGACCTTCAGCCGCTTCCGCCATTGGCTCGGCAGAGCTCGATGCTGAGCAATTGTGAGAATGCCGAACCGGGTTCGACCCGAGACCGAGACGAAGACGAGGACGAAGAAGAAGAAGAGTTCTACTCGCCCAGAGGGTCTTCGGGCGATCGAGAGAGCTTCAACGGAACTGGATCGGGGTCCAGGAGAGTGTTCGCGGCGGTGGCGGATGGTGTTTTCGACCGGAGAAGCAGTGAAACAACGTCTTGCTCTTGCTCGTCTTCCGATTCGGGTTCGCCGTCTCGGTCACAGTCTATCAGCCTCTCTCCGCCGGTGAGTTTGAGCCCCAACAGAAGATCAGAAGAGCCCAAGCCTCCTGAGCCCGCAGCTACGTACCATGCGACGCGGTTTGGTAACGAGAATGTACGGTCTCCTTCATTGACTCCAATGTCTTCGCCAGAGAAAGCTGCGGACGAATACCCATCTACATCGGACCGAAAGAGACGGTCTCCCTCATTGTCGTCGCTATCTTTTTCACCGGAGACAAGCTTGGAGAAGAACCCAGATGCATCAGCTAAAGTTTCGGTCGTTTCGGGCCAAAGTTCTCTGATTTCGTCACCGGAGAGAGGTTTCGGAAAGAACCCAGATGCATCAGCTAAAGTTTCGGTCGTTTCGGGCCAAAGTTCTCTGATTTCGTCACCGGAGAGAGGTTTCGGAAAGAACCCAGATGCATTACCGAAAGTTTCGGTCATTTCGGGCCTAAGTTCTCCGATTTCGTCACCAGAGAGAGGTTTGGGAAAGAACCCAGATTCATCATCACGGAGAACTTCGGTCGTTTCGGACCAAAGCTCGCCCAGTTCATCACCGGAGAGAGGTTTCGGTAAGAACCCAGATTCATCATCACCGATAATTTCGGTCGTTTCGGACCAAAGCTCGCCCAGTTCATCACCGGAGAGAGGTTTCGGTAAGAACCCAGATTCATCATCACCGATAATTTCGGTCGTTTCGGACCAAAGCTCGCCCATTTCGTCACCAGAGAGAAGTTTCGTAAAGAACCCAGAAGCGTCACCGAAAGTTTCGGCCTTTTCAGATCGTAATGAGCAGTCGTCTTCGTCATCTTCATCTTATTCATCGTCACCAGAAAGACGATCAAATGCTTCTGATCCAAAGGCCAAGTCTTTTTCACCAGAGAAAAGCCCAGCTGCATCACCAAGAATTTCAAGCGCTTCCGAATATATTAATTTGGATCCAAAAGTGCAGTCTCTCTCATCATCAGCTTCATCTTCATTGTCTAACTCACCAGAGAGGGAGTTTGGGAACAATTCAGATGCTTCATCAAAACTTTCGAATGTTTCTCACCACACTACAGAGTCTCCAGTGAGACTTAGCGGTGGTTTAAAACATCTTATTTCAGTGCCGCCGCCTCCGCCACCGATGCCTCCTTCACTAAGACTGTGGGAAACTCCAAGTCCTAAAACACCGGTTGGCCAAGTGATGTGTAAGCCTCCAGCTCTCGTACCTCCTTCAAGACCTTTTGTATTTCAGAACCCAGCAAAGGTCTCTGTTTCACCAGTGGAGTTGCCTCCAAGTTCGAATCCCTTGGAGCCTATTGAGGAGAATCCAAAACCCAAGTTAAAGCCATTGCATTGGGATAAAGTTCGAGCAAGCTCCGATCGCGAAATGGTGTGGGATCAGCTTAGATCAAGCTCTTTCAAGTAAGACATTGCAGTCTCTTACTATGTAGTTTCGCCTTATATTGTGCTGCAATCTGTATCTGATTTGCATTTTACTTGCTTTTCTTGTTATAGTACGCTTATAAATTATGCAGTACTTCGGTTGGTTGTATTGTGTTGCTCCACTAAATTTGTGGAATTGGGGTGGTTGCAGGTTGAATGAAGAAATGATAGAGACATTGTTTGTTGTAAAAACACCAAACCCGAATCCAAAGGAAACGACCCCACGCACAGTTCTTCCCTCTCCAAACCAAGAGAACAGAGTACTTGATCCGAAAAAGTCGCAAAATATTGCAATCTCGCTAAGGGCACTCAATGTGACCATAGATGAAGTTTGTGAAGCATTATTAGAAGGTATAAATCCGTTAGTTTTTGGTTATTTCTTCAGAGTTATCTTCTTTTGGTTATAGCTTGAACTCACCCTTTAAATAACATTGAGAATTTTATGATTTTGGTTGGTCAGGAAAATATTTGAAACAAGCATTCAAATACTCTCTGTCTTTCTATTAGCATTATGTTGTTCATATCCTTTTGCTTCTAAAAATTTATTGTACTGAAATATAGCAGTGATTCTTCTTAGAGGATTTCTAATTGCGAACGGAATGGTTTTTGATAAGTTTCGTGTGATGGTTGTAAATTCATGGTGCTTGTTGGTACTGGTTATCAATGCAGGTAATTCTGATGCTCTTGGAACCGAATTACTTGAAAGTCTATTGAAGATGGCTCCAACCAAAGAAGAAGAGCGTAAGTTGAAGGAGTACAAAGATGATTCACCAGTTAAGCTTGGTACTGCTGAGAAATTTCTGAAAGAGTTGCTTGACGTTCCGTTTGCATTTAAAAGGGTGGAGGCAATGCTCTACATGACTAATTTTGAGTCTGAGATTGATTACCTTAAAAAGTCTTTTGAAACTCTAGAGGTAAATCACACCTCTCTCTCTCTCTCTCTCTCTCTCTCTCTCACTGGTCCTGTTAATTTCTTTCCCTTTTCTGCATGTAATTTTAGTATCCTTTTTTATACTCATGCTAAGGTGCCTTCTGGTGTTATCTCACTGCAATTTCCTTCATGCAGGCTGCCTGTGAAGAATTGAGGAACAGTAGGATGTTCTTGAAGCTTCTAGAAGCTGTGCTGAAGACTGGAAACAGGATGAATGTTGGGACAAACCGTGGTGATGCCCATGCCTTCAAACTTGACACACTCCTCAAGCTGGTCGATGTCAAGGGGGCTGATGGGAAAACCACACTCTTGCATTTTGTTGTACAAGAAATCATAAGAACTGAAGGTGCTCGTCTCACTGGTGGGAATCAAACTTCAAACCCAACTGTGAATGATGATGCCAAGTGTAGGAGGCTTGGCCTGCAAGTTGTTTCAGGTCTCAGTTCAGAGCTCACTAATGTGAAGAAAGCTGCTGCCATGGATTCTGATGTGCTTAGCACTGATGTTTCAAAGCTTTCTAAAGGAATTAGCGACATTCAGGAGGTTGTGCAATTAAATGAGAGAGCGGTATCAGATGAAAGCAGGCAGAAATTTTCAGAGTCAATGAACATGTTCATGAAAATGGCCGAAGAGGAGATTATAAGACTTCAAGCTCAAGAAAGTGTTGCCTTGTCCCTAGTGAAGGAGATTACAGAGTACTTCCATGGTAACTCCGCAAGGGAAGAAGCTCACCCTTTCAGAATCTTCATGGTGGTCAGAGACTTTCTTACAATTCTTGACCGGGTATGTAAAGAAGTTGGTATGATAAATGAGCGAACGATAGTTAGTACTGCCCACAAATTTCCAGTTCCAGTAAATCCAATGCTACCACAAGTAATTCCAGTAAATCCAATGCTGCCCCAAGCACTTCCTGGAATGCATGGAAGGCGGCCGTACAGTTGGACTGATGATGAGAGCACATCTCCATAGTTTCCCTGGCTCATTTCAGAACGGCTTTTTGGTTCGATTTAGCAAGAAACTGCCTGAAGTAGGCGGTCAGAACAGGTTGAAGCTTAGAATGGTCCAGCTTGCATGCCAGGTTATATATATATATATATAGCTTCCGGTTCTCCACCCTAATATTTGGACTTGTAAAAAAATTTCATGTAAGCGATTTTGCGTTCTATAGATAATATACGGAGGAAGGGATTTTATCTGGGAAGAATAAGTTGTATTTCGGATTAGTTTAATACTGTAGACCTGTCTAGAACGTTGATCATAGAAATGCTGTTTAAGGCAAGCAGAACCCATGGCTGTAGATAGTTTCTGTAAATGTTCTGTACTGTACCAAATCAAACTACTAATTTATTCTCTGTTAACTTTCTTATCCCCAATTATTCTTTGTAATTTAATCCTGGCATGCTTAGTGTTTGATTACGCAGTCAACTTGTTTTTTTAATTCGAATATTTAAAAGAAGACATGAAGGGGTCGTTTTCCATTAAGGGATACATCACATGATGTAAATCCTGCGTGTTTCAAGGAAAAGATTCTGCTGCTTACAGGCAAATTGAAAATGGTGTGCTTGCTTGGTGCCTTTTGATCCAACCAGAAAGTCACCTGCCTCCATTGAAATATCTATGCCTTTTTAACTGGACCCGAGTTTTTTTACTGTTTTTTTAGTGGAATATCCTGATCTTTAACCAACACAAGTAATAAAAGGGCAGGAAGGAAAAGTTCCATTTCTATTGTCTTTATTCCTTTTGGATAACATTTTGTAATTTTCCTTACGAGCAAAACAAGAGTTTGTGGAGGAGCCTTCCTCATCTGAATAGTAATTCTTTCACATGCACAAAATGAATCTGCACCCTTGATTTCGCTACACAAATCACAGATGAAATAAGTAGATTTGTGGTTTTGATTGACAATTTGATATTAGAGGTACTACATATAAATATGAGCCCTTTCAACTGATGATAGGCATGCTTGCTCACCTTTTCCAAAAGTTTCAATTACAGGAGAAATATAAATATAGCCCATTTGTTCAAAGGTTTTTCTTTAGGATTTTGTTTTTTCACTTGTAACTAACAACTATGGGCCTCTTCATTGCCTATTGTCTCGTACGATTATCGTATTCGTGTTTATTTTCCGAAGCCTCTTGTTGAAAGCAAGGCTTGAGAATCCATGCGGTCTACTATATGGCGTGCTTCTTCCTCTGTTGCTGGAACCACATTTAGTATCCTAAATCCATTTTTCTTGGCCTTCGCCTCGGGACGTACAGTGAAGGTGAAATAAAATGTATTCGATACCTGTTTCAAACATGAGATAGTAAAAGATGTGCAGTTATCTAAAAGGAAAATTCATGAATGAATAGATCATCATAAAACTGAAAGTTCCTTGAAAGTGAAATGGGTATCTAGTACTGTAGCATTGCCAAACTTTAGCTTTCTTGTTCTTTGAACGTGGAGTTGGAGGAACATACCTCACTAGACCTGAGCTCAGGCCTGGTAACGTGAGCTACAACTTCAATATTAATCAGAGGCTGATCTGGATTAACTTCTGTGTAGAGGACACATGATTTGAAACGCAGGAAGTCTCCAACGTCCACCTACAATCAAGGGCCATTCAGAAAGCCAAAATAATAGGTTAAAGACACTTTGGATAAGATACTCGCCTAAGATAATAAATAACAAAAACAGTACCAGAAAATGCTTCACTGGAATTTCAATTGAGGGAGAAGCTAATGACTATGCGTAATGCTAGCAATTAAGGAGGATGTCAATGGGGTACTCACAGGTCTCAAGAAGTCAACGTGATCAACTTCTAGAAAGTAAGGCACTAAGCCCGCAAAGGCATAAGCTGTGGAGAAAGCCAATTCAAATGCACGGTGCATCAGAAACCCTCCAAAGATTCGACCATGGATGTTTCTCTGCTGTGGTTGGCAGATCAATGAGTTTTCCAAGCGGGTATCCCTCAGAAGAATGCTATCTCTGTCTGCCAAGGCAGGCATATCACAGAAGATCCTTCCCTCAGCCAACAGTGTTTCAAGTCTATTTACTTCTCCATTCTCAAACTCCCTTTTGTCTCCTCCTCCTCTCTTTCTTTTCCTCAGATTATTTCTGGCTTCTGCTTCCTCGAAAAGCAATTTTTCTCTTTCAGTTTCTGGTGAGATCCTATTAACTGGAGCAGCTTTTCCAGTCTTAGAATCACGAGCCACAAATATGAAGTTTGCTGAAAGAGCTACTGAGTCTGAATTGTCAGATCCTTCTGAAAAAAAAATAAAAAATCACTTATGCAAGTCTGCTCGGTCATAGCATTAAGCCCTTCCCTTCACATGAAGAGAAGCAAAACTTCAAAGGCAACACCACTAGCTGAGCAGGCAGATAATATCAATATCCCTTTTCTTTTTTCTTTTTAAGTTGACAATATTGGTCATAGTTCGAACTTCTTATAACAGTCACTCCGTAGTTCTTGTGGGTTTTAGTTTCAAGGTAAAGACTACGCTAAACAGAGGCAAATTGTAAAGCTTACTTTCCATTAAACTCAAATTATAAGGAAAAAAACATTGATGATAAGCAATTTTAATACTCATCAACGGATATATTTTAAAGAATAGCACACTTTATAGAGGGAAATGCTGGGAAAAAAGAATTCGATTGAACTTTGAAACATTACCAAACTTCAAGTTATTATAAGTACCTTTAGAGGACTGGGTGACTTCTAATTGAATCTCAATAGATGATCGCCCAACCCATATGACAGCACCAACTATGTTTAGATCAATATCAACACTAATTGGCTTCTTCAGAACAATCTTGTCAACAGATGCAGTGACCAGCAAGAGTGGCCTTGTTGTGCAATCATCGTCAGAACAGTGCTGATCCACACAAAGGTATAAAATTAAAGTCGCTCACTTCACTAAAAGAAAAGCACAAACAAGAAATTCCACCTTGGAGAAATTTACTTTAACATGAAATAAGCTGGCAACTCAGCTCATAATTATCAGGTCTCTTTAAAAGACAATTTTTTTTCTAGCTTAGATCACTGCACATGACCACCACTCGGCTTCCCCACCCCCCCTTTGCATCATAATTATACATATGCAAAGAGTACCAATTCAGTGCTCTCTCTCTTAAAGAAAAAGCATTCCAGATTATGGCAGCTCCATAGCATAATGCTATGTGTCAAAAAATCTCATTCCTGAAAACTAGGATTCAGCCAAAAAGTTGAACACAACAGCGGAAAAATACCATACAAGACATATCACAATCAAAAAATTAAAACCAGAAAGTTCCTAACAACGTAAAGTTCGAAAGCTCAGGCCTACACATTGAAACTGCAATTCAACCAAACCAATCACAACCCAGTTCAAGTAATCAAATTTCAAGCACAACCCA
Organism: Prunus persica; assembly: GCF_000346465.2. Lineage (NCBI taxonomy): Eukaryota > Viridiplantae > Streptophyta > Magnoliopsida > Rosales > Rosaceae > Prunus > Prunus persica. The sequence continues at coordinate 18,354,426 of NC_034016.1, forward strand.
CATATCCAATTACACTAAAGACTAAAAAAAAACTGTACCTTGACAGAAATGGTTCCCGCTAAAGCATCAAGGTCCTCAAGCAATTTCCCAATTCTAACCTCATTCCAAGGATCCCTGTACTGCTCCCTCAATATATAATCCGACGAGAAATTGTACAGAATTGTGGTCCTGCTCTGCGCCGGAGTCTTGTTGAGCAACTCGCTCTGTGGAGGAGCGTCTTTCGGAGGGTCCAAAAAGAACCTCTCGAAGATCTTAGACCTCGCTTCCCACAGTGCATTTGTCACCGGCGACTGGTACATTCCGGGCCACAAGCTTATGGGCTTTCGGGTCGAACCGTTGGGCCCATCTTGTACCGAAGCCGGGTTCTCGAAAGGCGATGAAAAGGTTGAGACTACGGGAATGGCGGTGTTGGAATTGGAATTGGGAGGAGAGGAATTCAAGTCCATGGGATTTTGGGGGGTTTTGAGAATTGGGTTTCTGGGAAATTTTCAGGTGTGGCTTGTGGGTTTTAAACTGGTTTTGTTTAATTTTGGTGGTTACAAGTTTGGTGGGTTTTAATTTTAAAGAAGTCAGCGTTGCTTTTATAGTTGAAGTTGTGAGCTTGCTTGCTTGCTTTTGATCATATTTAAAGCTGAGAACTGGCAGGTCATTCGGAGAAGACGATGGGGACTTTTGATTATTCTTTGCAGATTTTCCACGAAAGTGGGATGAATGTTTGAACGACAAGACTTGCTCAGCACAACGACGAGTCGCTTTTGGCGTTTGTAGCATTCCCAATTTTTATTTGACTATGAGTGATATAATATTGATGAGAATTTGTTAAGTTCAAATGAGTGCATTTGCCATTTGCATGGTCAACACGGGAAACATTTTCATCAAACGGGCTATCATCCGGTCAATCACGATATGTCATTTGTGATAATTTTTCCATATGACAAATTGTAATTGGTCGAAAATAGTGTTTTATACAAGTGTTTCTGGTCAACATGAAACTCCATAAGGAGTAAGTACGATTATAAGCTCAATTAACATTCGTGATCAATTTCCTAACAACTTAAATTTGACCTTTAACTAACAAGATAAGACTCCACGAGAGAGATGGTGTATTGGTCTATTCTCTCGAAGGGTACGATAAGTCTTAAAAATCTGATTCTGCCATACAAGCATATGGAAGTTTTTCTTTCAATGAGGTTCATATGGAAGTTCTTTCCATTTCAACTAATTTTTTCAACTTTTACACACTTTTTAAAATATTATTTTAACATTTTGGTTTCACTCAGAAAGACAAAAAAACCAGTTTATATTATAAGCAGAATCTCAGACACAACTTACAATACATTAATTTGACACCAGTTGATTGAGGTATTGTATTCGGTTGGCCTCACCATTACAGATTATAAAATATACGGCAGACGACTACTTTGATTTCTTTATTCTACATATATTCACCATCTAGCTGTTGCCTCTTTTTTTTTTGAGTCCAGGGGTTCAGAATCCATGTGCTACCACAGGTCGAGCTTCTTCCTCTGTGTCTAGGATCACATTCTTGATTTTGAAGTCCTTCATCGTGGCCTTTGCCTCAGGACGAACAGCGAAAGAGAAATGGAATGTATTTGATACCTGAAGCTTCCAAATTCTTAAATAAGAAAGAAGCATGTAATGTAGCCAAGTAGATAGCTAGCTAATTGACTGGGTTTCTGCTAGGTAAAAAATTAAGCAGCTTTTTTTCAAAAAAGTTGTTCACTATAGGGGATTAAATATTAACTGCTTAAGTACTTACCTCAGCAGACCTCTTCTCTGGGCTTGTAACATGAGCAACAACTTCAACATGGATCAGAGGTTGTTCAGGATCCTCTGGTTTTGTGTATAGAACACATGACTTGAAACGGAGGAAGTCTCCTACATCCACCTGCAGCTCAAAATTAAGGCATATAAACCATGAATTTTAATATACATTGATATTCAAAACTTAGAATACGGGACGCAAGGTTTTTAGTCATATTCTCTCAACACGTCCCATCACGTGAGTGTGGTACGAATGAGCTAAATACTTAGAGCATGCGTGACTAAAATTGGGTGGGAAAGGAACCTAGTTTATATGCCATCATGCAATATAATAGACACTCACAGGTTTTAAGAACTCGATGTGATCAACTTCTGAAAAGGAAGGCACCAAACCAGCAAAAGCATAAGCTGTTGAGAAATCCAATTCGAAAGCCCGGTACATCAGAAACCTTCCAAAGACTCGACCATGCATGTTCCTGTGCTGTGGCTGGCATATCAGAGAGCTTTCGAGGCAGGTTTCCCCTCATGAGAATGCTTTCTCTGTCTGCCAAGGACGGCATGCTGTTGAAGATCCATCCCTCAGCCAACATTGCTTCAACTCTATTTTTGGTGATTAGTACCTCCCCATTCTCCAACTCTTTCCCTCTCTTGCTTTTCCTCAAGCTGTTTCTTGCTTCGGTTTCATCGAAAAGAGCCTTTTCTTGCTTAGTTTCGGGCAAAAGACGGTTCACTGGTACTGCTTCCCGTCTTTGAGTCAACGGCCACACATATACTGTATTCTCATTTGGTCAAGCTGGTCTATTTCTACCACATCAAATCATATTCCTGAGGCTTCTGCAATATTATCAGCGTACTATTGCTAGAACAAGAAGAAGCCCATGTAATAAGATATGCTTAATAATCCAAAACCACCATGAGGATTCTGAAATGACCATGAATCTCTATCATATCTTCAGCAAGAAATTAAAAAAAAATAGTCTGAGTAATGGCAGAAGGCATCTTCTGTACTCTTTCTCCATATTAAATGAAATTATGACTTTAGTTTACTTTTTAATGAAATAAATTACCTCGAAGATTCATAAACTAGTGGAGGGATCTAGTAGACAGTAGATTGTGAAATTATTCACATACATTTTTAGCCAACGAGATTATCAGCATACTTTAAAGTGCAAAACAAGTAAGAAACAAGGTGAAGAGTAGTAAGAAAATCCACAAGGAAAAAAATAGTAACAAGCTCTGCGAGTTCATACTTGAACTGCATCAAGTGGTATCAGAACGTCCTTTCTGCATTTTGCATCCTTCCTTGAGTTTAAAGCAAAGAGCTCTCATAGCAGATGCTGCACGTGCCCTGGACAAAGCAAAAATGATGCCGCACGGCTATACTTTCTAATTAAATTCGAATATTTTAAAAGTACAGCCGGGCGGCTATACTCTTTAAATATGTTCGAACGAACACGAAGCTTGCACTCGCTGAAGACGGAACTTTCTCTCCCAGTCACTGCTTCGTCCTCCGGCGGCACCGAAAAAAGACCCAACCCGCCTAGGCGCCCGCCTAGCCGCCTAGCCGCCTAGCACCCGCCTAGCGACCGCCTAGCCGCCTAGCGACCGCCTAGCCGCCTAGCGCCCGCGTAGCCACCTCCTAGCCGCCTAGCGCCCGCCTAGCCACCGCCTAGAGACTGCCTAGCCGCCTAGCGCCCGCCTAGGCCGACTTTTCAGTTGTCACTCTCCAGCATGCAAACGCATTCTCTCTCTCCCCTTGTCGTCAAGGTCTGTTGCCTCTGTTCATTCATTATAAATTTTAGTATTCAATAGTTCATAGCTTTTTCAATTTTTCAATTTTGAATTTTGATTGAAACGCTAGGTAATGTAGGGATTTTAATTTGTTTAAACATGCTCTTGACAATTGTTGTATGAGGGCACCTGTCAATTGTCGTAAATCAGTAGAAAACGTGCTTTTGAATTTTGTTAAGATTATATTGAGAGCCTAATGTTGGATTTTGAGATTGCAGTTTAGGAGAGCATTACGTGATTTTTCATGTAGGGAAGGGAAGTAGCATAATGACTTTAGGTTTTCGTGTTATGGCGCAACCCCTGAAGTTCTTGAAAGGCTTTATAAGGTCATACAGAGTCTAGCTAATCTAGTGCAACAGTATTTTAGGCTGGATGGGAAACCAGGCAATTTTTATGAGTACATATGATAATGATAAGCCTCAAGGAAAGGTTTCATCGGAAATATTTCACAAGGGGAGTGTGGGACCACAAGGAATTGAAGTTCATGAAGTTGGTATAGAGGAGCTACGAAATGCATAAATAATTATCTAGGTTTGATGAGTGCATTTTACTCCTTACTTGTGGACTGTGAGCTCTGTATAAAATTTGCGCGGAGTCTAAGATGAAGCATCATTATAAAAGTCTCAACTCTGAAGTTGACTTCTTATTTTGAGTTTGTGGACATAGCACAGATAATAGAAATGCACTGTGGGGGACAGTCATAGTATTTGTGAACAGAAAATAGCGATCTAAATTCCAACTACCAAGTGAGAAGAAAATCTGGGAACTTAAGAGGTGAAGACCAAGAGTGATTGACAGTGGATCATTATCTAGAGATCTATTTGATTTCGCCTACATTGCAGGCAGAAAATAAAAAGGCCAATCGTATTGGGAGAACCATGCATGCCTCAAGCCTGGCCAGGTGTCTCACATAATGAGTGATTGTTCTTTCCTTAGGGATGTTGATAGCTAAGCATCATCATCGTACATGCCCTTATTTTCTTCGGTTATAGGTACATTTGGTGGTCTATGTTGTACATGTTCCTATCACATTAACTTCTGTTAACTTATCACTAACAGGGTTCACTCCCAGTGTTTTTCTATTGTATTGATTTTTAATTGTCCTTTTGAAGTCACTCCTACCATCCATATTAATATTTTCATTCCCGCTACATGGTTGTGTTGCTCTTATGTGTGTCTAACACTTTGCCCCGTAAAACTAGCTACTAAAAGAATTGAGAATATATGATATCAGTCAGAAAGATTATAGAGTCTCCAAATCAGTTTTAACAGATGCCCTCCTTACCAGCTCTAAAACTGCATGACTAAAATCATCAAAGTTGATGACAAAATGGTAACTGTTGCCACTTTTTTTTTTGGTAGTGCAAACACAAATTATCAACCAAAAAAAGACTTCTAATAAAGATTTTTTCGTGGAGCTGGTGAGAGATTGGGTGAGCATGTAAGATGAAGGCTAACCAGACTAGGTGATCGTAGTGCTCTGAAAGCCATTGAATGAAAAGCTCAATATTGAAATCATAAAAAGGTAATCAAAGACCGCCGACTACTGATGTCATCCTCTATGACGATTGATCCAACGACATGTTTGAATTAGTTCTTATTCTTTTGTATGCTTTGTGGAATTTTTTTTGCCTTTTCCAAAATGTTTTGTTGACTAGAGAAATGCGTAGCTGACTGAAGGACATAGAGAGTAAGGACGATGCTTCACTCCTCATCCACAAACGTACACGTTCCTAATTCACCACCTAAACTTTACGTTGGAGAAATAATTGCCAAAAAGGCATATTTTTGTCACAAAGCCAAGTTTCCAGCAAAGAAATCAATACGTCGAGTAAATTCCAAACTCTGTTTTTATTATGCTGTGTCAAAATCTTTGAAAGGTGCCGATTATTTTCCAAGATTCTTATCGTCAAAGTATATGTATCCATTGCTGTTGCAGTCAAAAGCACCCATCCATTGCTGCAGCAGTCAAAAGCAAAGCAGTCCCCATACATTACATGGTGTGACTGTTTTTTACACACAACATTGTACATGTGACACATACTGATATCCCACAGCAAATGTCACGAAATACAAATGTTTAATTTGACTTCCTCCTGTGTGCTAAGAGATTCTAAACAGAAATTCTTCATTTCAGGGCATTAGTGATCGTCGAAAGTATATTAGACATGAGAAAAACTTGTGAGGTAGTGTAGCTCCATAAGTTCCAAACAACTTTAGTTGAGGGAGCATGCTGTTATCCTTCTTTTTCTTTGTAGAAAAAAACTAAAATGCTCATTTTTTTCTACAAAGTTCTAGAAAAGTCAAGAGCTCACAATAAATAAGTTGCATGGGGGCAAAGCAAAATGAATATGGCGGTGGAAGAAATCTCTAGAGCATGACTACAAACATGTTGTTGGGAGAAAGTGCCCAAGTCAGTTTACCAAGGCTAAGTCGGCAAACAATAGGCATGCAACCTAAAATGAAATGTGGAGTGAACCAATAAACTTCCAAACTAAATGGGAAGTAAACAAGCCACTCCCAAACTAAGGGAGCCAAGAGCTACCCAAACAAAGCTATGCTGAGGAGCCAATAAGCTCACCAAGCTAAGAGAAAGAGGGCCAATTAGCCTAACCCTATATATGTACACCAATCTATGTACTATTCTCCTCCAATATAATAAAATCACTTTGTTTCAACTATTGTCCTATTGTCCTAAACTCCTTCATCACATAAACCAACAATGGTATCACAGCAACACCACAATCACCCTACAATCTAACATTCTTCAACCTCTGCCCTGACTATTTCTACTATCTTCAGGCAATGGAAGGAGACATCAGATTTCTCAGGTTGTTACACTTGGAAACATATAATCGACGTTAGATTCTGAAAGCCTTGAGTTCGTTTTGAGCCTTCACTTAAAGGCTTGAGTTTTCTATTTGTCAGAATCACTTGTTTTATTTATATCAATGGACAGATCATGTTGTGTACATAATTAACAACTGTCCATATATTTATGATGTGCAAGATAGATGGGACTCAATACAATCAGCGCCTTACCCAGCCTTGCATTTACAGCAATAAGTTTCCAGATAAACAAAGATCAGATACAACAACAACAAAAAAAAAACTCTAACAATGTATATGGAGGCGATGCAACTTACTAACAATATCCTTAATACAAAAGTTTTGGTTTTTCATCGAGTTGGTGAGAGGTTGGGTGAGTAAGATGAAGGCTACCAGAGTGAAGAATGGATATCTCAAGTGGAAAAAATGGTTACTTTCAACCCCATTTTGAAGCAGCTATTGATAAACCCACACTGCGCACTATATCAGGCACTTTGACAAATCGTTCCTTGTCACCGTCCAACAACAAAAGACAACTTTTGAGTATATCAACCAATGTTTCTACGCAGTTCCATGCCTCAGTCTCCGAACCAATGCCCTTAAATAGCTCAACTCTAATCCCAGATTCAACTAAATCTTCAACCCTTATATTAATATTGCTCTCAGGTAGGCAGCACAACAGAAAAAATGTTTTCGCTTCCTTGCTTCCTAAGCACTCGTAACTCAACTCTATTTTTCGATACACTTCTTGCATCATTCCTGAGATGTTTGCTGGGCAGGGCTTTCTTAGTTGTCTCAGTGCATCAATCCACACTTTCCTGCTCTTTTGATGCAGTGCCCTTCCAACTGTTGCAATTGCAATTGGTAAACCAGCACATTCATGTAGAACCTGTTGTGCTACTGGAAGCAGTTCGGGAGATTCAATGGAACTGCCTGCCATCTCCCTAAACAAACTCCACGCTTCTTGTTCTAGCAACACACCAACCGAAAAAATCTTTTTGGTTCCAGAAAATATATCTTCGTTTCGCGATGATACCAAAATCTTGCAACCTTTCTTATCACAAGAAAGTGGAATTCCTATTTCCTCCAAATTCAGTGGCATAGAAACATTGTCCAATATTAAAAGGACCCTTTTATCCCCTGATAATCTTCGGCATAAGCTATTTGCTCTTGCAGATAAAGGTTGTCCTGCAAGTGATAGACCTAAACAATCTGCAATTTGATCTTGAATACATTTAAAGTCAAGGTTTGGGGTAAAAACTGCCATCACAACCTCATCATATAGACGCCATGCTTTTGCTCTCTGACTAACTTCTTTCACCAAGGTTGTCTTGCCAATACCTCCCTTTCCACATATTACAATCGGATTGATTTGATCGTCTGCTAGAGCTTCCATTACGCCTCTAAGGATCGAATTTCTTGATTCAAAAGCAATAGGTCCTTTCGGTGTGGATTCCAGTAACAACTTGAAATTACTTTGGGCTCTCATCTCAACACTGGCTGGTACATTCATGAGTCCTGACGTCAACATGATCTTGCACGTTCCGTTTGTGTCGGTATCACCATAAGGGATTCCGATGGCCTCAAGATCAGGCATGTCCCGGACATTAGCCAATACTACAAGCAACCTCCTAGAGTCTTGGGACATTCTAGCATGTAGCACCTGCGCCCGTTGAAACAAACTCCCATTCCCCAGATTCAGTTGTAGCATTTCTGCAATCTCACCTTGTATTCGTCTCAAGTTTGCATTAAGGGACACAACTGCCATCACAACTTGTTCAAATAGATCTTGCTGTCTCACTCTCTCGATGAACTCTTTCGTTGTCACGGTATCTCCTCCTCTGAATTTCAGACAATTAATGCCAACCAGGTTGGTATTTTCATCCTGCAGAGCCCTCAAGACCTCCTGTGTATAAGGTAATCTATATTCCAAACGCTCAGAAAGTTCCATAGGTGCTGGTGGAGGAAGTAAGGCTGGATGTTTTTGAGGAGCTAGTAAAAGAAGCAATACGAAAGACAAATAAGAAACAAAGGAGCTTCACTTCTTCCAAATAAGTGAAGCAATGGCAAAGACAAAGAAAGAAAGAAAGAAAGCAACAGATGAAATTTCCACGACAAGAAACAAAGAATGAAAGAAAGAAAGCAACAGATGAAATTTCCACGACAAGAAACAAAGAATGAAAGAAAGCAGCGATGAGCCAGATAGAGTTGATTGTATGGCAAGAAACTTTACAAAAGGTGCTCTCAAAGTCAAAGACCGTCCGCCACTGTGGTCTCATTCTCTCTCTATGAACCCAATTAACTGTTGAAATTAGTTCCCATTCCCAGTGAGTTGAATGGTTTTGTTGAATTTTCTTTTTCTTCCCAAAATGATTCGTTAATTAGAGAAATAATTGCCAAAAAGGCATTTTTTTTTGTCACGAAGCCAACGTTCTTGCAAATGAAAGCCAATTTGTCAGGAGTCAATTCCAAATTATGACAATTTCCAAACCACGCAGTTTTTATTTTGTTATTGTATGAAGATTTTATAATTAGGCCAGCATTGTTGAAGATTCTTATCAAAGTGTATATATTTCCTTTGTTTGTACAAGTAAGCTTCGAGAAGCGGTCCATCCATTGTTGTTGCAGTCAAAAGCAGCCCATCAAGGGAAAGAAACTAAGCACAAATTAGCAAGAGAAAAGACAAATTTGACTAATTAAACCAACACAAACAAAAAATTAATTGCATTACAAATGACTCACTAGTGTAGTGGTTTAAGAAAGATCTTGAGTTTGAGTTCTAGTATTCGTGTGCTATGTGTGAATTTCGTATATTATCACTTTTCTCAATAGAAATTGTCCTAAAAAAACTAATAATTAATTAAATTTAAAAGGTTTTTAACTGTAGAGATCCCTGAATTTTACTCTGAATTTCAATTGAGACCCGCAACTATTTTTTCAGGCAATTACATCCGTCAATTTAATAAATAGTTGCAATTGCGTCCTACTATCCTCTGTAAAATTGGCTATTAATTAGAGGGTTAAAACGTTAATTGAGTCCTCCCACTCCCAGCATCATCGTCTTCTTCTCCCGCATTTGGCTGAGGTGGAAGGATTTAGAGAAGCTACAAACAAGGTAGAGATGGGTAGGGACCCGATCACGCAGTGCCTTGTAAGCCTCAATCACCAGAATGACTTCGTTTGCACACTTGGGAGAGGGGTCGGTGGTGATTGATGGTTATGGTGAGACCAAAAGCACTTGTGATGGTGGTGATAGTTATGGTGGCGAGGGGTTGAGGAGGTAGAAGAGGTAGAAGGGGTTGAGGAATTTGAAATGACGCTTTTAGCCCTCATTTTGAGGGCCAAATTGACAAATTTGGACAGTAGATTGTTGAGTTACCAGATGTAATTGTCTCAAAAAGAAGTTGCAGGGCTCAATTGCAACTCGAGGTAAAGTTCAGGGACCTTTACCTGTTTTCTACATGTTTGGTAATGTACCCCTGGAACCTAAATAGGGATGATGTGCCCATGCGACTGAATGCAATTGTGAACTTATTAGGATTCTAAAAAATTACCATTCCAGATATGATTAATGGAAGAGAGCTGTTTACGAATGGCCCCAAAGTGAAGAAGAGAATTGCTTATTGTCATATTCTTCATTTTGGGGGTATTGTGAATGAAGCAGCCATCATTGGGAGAGCTTGCCCTCTAAATGGGGTCTGACCCGGCTCGAGGGATTAGTCCTCGCTTACGTGCGGGGATACCCTGAATTCATCCAAAAAATATATATATACCAGAAGAATTTTTTGAGAATTATGAGAAAAAATTCTACATGATGTATGGCAGGTATACTTTAGACATTCATATGTGCTACTAATCCTCCTTAGAAGGCGCACATCAGCATAATGAAATAATTGAGGTACACACAACATTCTACATGTTACATATTGATCCCGCAGCTCATGTCACGAAATACAAATTATAACACAACAGAAATGCAATTGCAAACCTTTTATGGATCTAAAAATGCAGACCAGCTTTCTTCCCTACTGTCATTGAGCTCCTGCCAAAGATTCTCCCCAGCGCCACTGATACTTATTTTGACTTCCTTTGCTGTCCTAAGAGATCCTAAACAGAAATTCTTCATTTCAGGACATTCGTCGACAATGATCATTTCCACTAATGGCCATTTGAAAGCATATTTTCCATGAGAAAAACTTATGAGATACGGTAGCTCACTAAGTTCCAAGCAACTTAGCTGAGGGAGCATGCCGTTATCCTCTGTTTCTACCACCTCTGTAGTGACTATTTCTTCTATCTTCAGGCACTTGCTTATAGATAGATTTTTTGGGTTCTCAAGACCTCTGGTAATGGAAGGAGAGCAGATTTCTCAAATTGTTACAGTCAGAAACATATAATGATGTTAGATTCTGAAATCCTTGAGTTTGCGGTGAATCCATCTTTTTTATTTGCATTCCTTCAGGCTGGGAAGTTGAAGGTGCTTCCCTTGACTCTGAAGTTGTTACAGCATGCCCTTCATTGGCAGGCAACTCTCTGAATTCAAAAATCTCTTCCAGTAAATTGCAATTTCTCACATTTAACTTCTCTAGTTTCTGCAATCTGGTTTGCATGTACATTGGTACCAAGCACAATAATCTGCTACAATTGGACACGTTTAGATCTCTTTAGTTCACAGAAGGAGTGTGGTGGAAGTTGGCTGTTCCATATCCCTTTGAAGTTGTACATTTGACGGATTTCAAGTGTCTCCAAGACTGGTAAGTCAACCTACAGAATATAAATTGAAATCTATTAGCACTACCATCGTCTCTGAAATCACTAGAGACATGAGAAACAAAAGGCTAGATTGAGTTTCCTTTTCTGCATCAAAGCGATTTGTTTCACATGTTGTCCAACTAAGAACTAGGTTTTTACACCTTAGGATGCTTAGGATGTGCATGAAAAATGAGACCTTAGGATGCTTAGTTTCAGGATTTAAGTGTTAAGGGATCTATAAACAACTCTGACATGATGATAACTAATCAATGATTTACAAAAGTTTTAAAAATATTGAGTACAACTTGCAATGTTTATGAAACCAAAACAATATACTAATAGCATCTACCAAAATGTTGATTTATCATAGAGTAGCTCCCAGCTATATCATCCTAACTAGTTGCTGTCATGCCCATATATATTAACACCTTTTACATTATTCAACAGCATGACTAAGAAGATGGCTCGAGAATTAAGAATGTGGGTTTGAAACAGCGTATGTAGAAACATGACAGTGGCATGGATTTTGCGTCCTGTGCGTACCTTTTCATTGAAAATGTGGGTTGGAAATTGCAAATTTTCATGATTAATTGCCGTTCCACTTCCTGCGGCTGCAAATAATGGAATAAATGTCCTCATTTTAGGGCGGCAAAGCACCAACGTTCTCAATGATGGACAGCCAACAGTGCAGGGAGCGGGAAAAAACGTTATGAGGCTAGGTAAGTTATCAGGATGAATTGTTTTTACTTGAGGAAGAACAATTTTGTTTGTTGCCTCTCCATCTCCACTTTCTTCATTTTGCATTACAATGTCTCTCATCATGTCGCAATCACTTATGTACATTGATTCTAGATTTGGCAAGCATTCAAATTCAGTTGGTACGATCCACAAATGCGTCAACACAGGTAGATTCAATAAGACTAACTGTCTTAGTTCTTCAAATGGCCCCATTCTAAGTTGACCATAACAAATCTCATTTAGACTACGTGCAACATTGATCTTCAGTGAATTCAAGACAGGAAAGACCCGGCGTGGAACCCTGCTTATGGAACCATACTTGTCTTCAAGATACTCCAGTGTGTGAGATTCCAGACCCTCATTCTCTGGAGAACGTGTCATATCAATAAGATACTCCAGTGCATTGCAGTCATTGAGTGTTAGAGACTTCCAAGTTTACATAACCCTCTACATCTAAGATATTCAGAGGGTCCTTCAAATTCTTCATTTTCACCTCGAGAGTGAAAGTATCCTTTAGCAACCCGGTGATTTCACTACCCACAAGAGAGAACTCTGCATCAAGATTATGAAGTCTCAAGTAGTTCTCACATGCATTTACATCCCATTTTTTATCCATCATCCCTATAGAGATCTGAAATCTTACAAGACCCCTAAACAACAAGCTGCATGTATGCAGCAGATTTTTAATTGGTGGCAGGACTATCTCCAAAGTAGTCAAGTGAAGCAAGAAAAGTAAATTTGTAATTGCTGCATAAGTTTCTGCTTCCTCATCATGATATTCCTCAATGATCCAGTCAACAAACATCGTGTGCTCTTCTCGTGAGTCGTGACCCCAGAAATTCTTCCTCCAATGTGTCTATTTGTTCTTGTTCTAACTGGGCTTCCACCCGATCCATGCATGGTTGGTCTAGTACAATAGGGGTTTGATCCCCTACCACCCATTGCCCAAAGTTATTCCACATGTACAGTTCTTCTAGTAGAAAAAACTTTGATATGACACCCGGTGAAATTACTTTAAGACTATTGCATCCTGTCAAATCCAGCACCCTTAGATCAATCAAATTTTTGCATTCGTCAGGTAATTGTTCCATGTAAGATCCACGCAGGCTGAGTGTCATGAGTGTTCGTAGCTCTCCAATGACAGGTCCAATGTCCAAATTCAGATTACAATGCTCTAGACACAGCGTCTGAAGGTTTTTCAAAAGTGGAAGTGATGGCAGTATTGGCAGTACAAATGTGTTCTTCATAACTAAAACCTTGAGATTTTCCATTCCTTCTAAAATAGTGGCCAGTGGTTTCAATAAACATTCATCTGGACATGACAACAATAAAAGCTCAGGAGTTTCATTTGTTATCAGTGTACTGGAGATGTATTGCCCAGAAACGTAATTGTTAGGCCAACCAGTCAGTTCCGTCCCGTATCTTACCACAAGTACATCTCTACTCTTAGAAGCTATTGATAAGGCTGCATCCCGCACCTCATCATGCATCCTGACACACCCTTCATTGTTGCTGTCTACCAACAAAGAAGAAGTTTTGAGTATGCCAACCAATGTTTCTACACTGTTTCTTCCTTCTACCATTGAGTGGATGCTTTTGAACAACTTAAGCCCGCACCCATATCTAACCAAATCTTCAATTGGTATATTACAACCTTCGGGATATAAACAACAGAGCAAGAAACATGCTTTGGCCTCATGGCTTTCTAAACATTCGTAACTCAACTCTATTTTGGGATACACTTCTTGTATCATTCCTGGAATGTTTTCTGGGCAAGCCCTTGTTAGTTGTCTAAGTGCATCGTTCCACACATTCTTGCTTTTATGTTTTAGTGCCCTTCCAACAGTCGTAATTGCAATTGGCAGACCAGCACATTTACTCATAACTTAATGTGCTACGAAATATAGCTCAGGAGATTCAATGGAACTGCCTGCCATCTCCTTAAATAGATCCCGTGCTTCTTGTTCGGTCAAAACATCGATAGGAAATTTTTTTTTGGTTTCCATATCGTTGAATATATCCTGGTTTCGTGATGTTACCAAGACTTTGCAACTCATTTTATCACAGTGAAATGGAATTCCAACTGTCTTCAAATTTACTTGTGTAGAAACATTGTCCAATATTACAAGGACCCTCTTAGTACCTGATAATCTTTTGTGTAACTTATCTGCTCTTCCACATAAACCCTTTTCTGTAAGTTCTAGACCAAGAAACTCTGCAATTTCATCTTGAATACGACTCAAGTCAGCGGTTTGGGTGAAAACTGCCATTGTTGTCGAATAGACCGTCTGCATTTGCTCTCTTACCAACTTCTTCCACCAAGGTTGTATTGCCTATACCGCCCATTCCACATATTACAACCGGATTGATTTGATCATCTGTTAGAGCATGCATTACATCTATGATGATTGAATTGTTTCTTGATTCAAAGTCATTAGATCCTCCCACAGATGGATACACCCATGACCATTTGAAATTGCTTTGAGTTCTCATGTCACTGAAAACATTTGGGAGTTGTGACATCCATATGATCTTGCATCTCCTTTTGCTATCAACATCAACACAAGGTATTCCAACTTCCTCCAAATTAAGTATTTTGCTAACATCAGCCAATATTATGAGGTACCTCTTAGAATCAGCTGACATTCTAGCACGCAGCATCTCTGCTCGTTCAACCAAACTCTCGCTTTCCAAATTCAGTCCTAACATTTCTGCTATTTCACTTTGCATCCTTTTGAAGTCTGGATTTGGGGACACAACGGTCATCATAACACCTTCAAATATATCCTGTTCTTTGACTCTCTATATGAACTTTTCTGTTGTAACTATTTCTTCTCCTTCCATGTTTATCCCACTATTTCCAATCATGTTGATGTTGTCATCATGCAGAGCCTCCAAGACCGCCTTTGTATAAGGTAGGAATCTAGATTGGACACCCTCATAAAGTTCCATAGGTGCCGGTGAAAGATCAAGGTTGGATCTTCTTGAAGATCCAGCACCTTCATGGGGAGCAGTATTTGTTACAGCCAGAGTGAAATCCTCAGAATGTTGCATTGATGCAAACCCAATCTCCTGGGGAGGAGCAGGATAGGCTACCATCCTGAAACTGCCATCTCCAAGGAGCTCATTCACCACCAAAGTCATCTTCTTAGCTTTCCTACCCAAGGAATGACGAGCCTTCAGATTTAGACACCAACCATTGAAGCAGCCTGCCTTTACAACTCTTTCTTTTTCAAAACATGCCTCCTTTTCCAATATGGTCATGATCACATCACGCAACCAAGTCTCCACTTCCGGAGCTATTATCTCCAAATTCCTGGTTGCTGCATCGATCCGCAGCCTCACCCCATTTGTTTTGTCTCCCTGCCTCTCAACTTGGCTGGCAAGATGCTCAATATTGCTCTTGTAGTGAATTACATAACTAAATTGGCGCCAAACTGGTGCCACTGTACTCCGCCACTTTTCCAAGAACTGAAATACAAACTTTCTTTTTTTTTGGCACTTTTCTTTTTCCTGTGGTGACTATTGATCACAAATCGAATTAACTAAGGGATACCAAAGACAAACAAAGAAAGAAAACCGATGTAAGTAATATTGATTTTTTTTTTTTCCTGTTACTCTGAGTGAATTCAGATTCAAAGGAAGAAAGGCAAAACCAAGGAAAGCAATCACTTTCGAGTTCTTTTTTCTTTTTCTGGGTATAAAGATTCAGGGATGTAATAGATGAAGCAATGTCAAAGACGAAAAATGAAAGCAATTACTCAAACAACAACACCAAAGGCCTTGTAAGTTTTTTTCTTTTTTCCTTTGGTGACTACTCAAGAATACAGATGAAATCCCAAAGACAATCAGATACAAAGAAATAAGGCAGCTGTTGAATGGTATGTTGCTTGGTGAAATGCAAGATTTTGCAGCAGAGAGAAAGAAAAGAGATAACTAAGAGATTGATAGCATAGTTGCTTGCTCTTGCTTGTGCATATGGAATATCGATGGCTGTGTCATGTAATGCCAATGGAGCTTTGGTTTAGCAGGAGCAGCCTTGGTGATAAATAAAAAAATATTGATTTTTATTTATTTATATTTTCCATTGTAGATTGATAGAAATTTGATAATGGAAAGTGGGAATGGCAGAGAGGATTGCTTGCAGTCCAGGATATAAAAGAAAATGTAAAGATGTATAAAGGTTTGTCTTGTGGATGAGGCTTATGACTCGTTTGGGAGTGATTCTGAATAAATCAATAATCATTCCTCCATATAATCACTCGCTTCTCCTCGTAAGTGATTATAGTCCCAAAACAAACCCTTAAAACAGCCAACAATTTGAAAATTACAAGATTAGTATTTTTTATTACAGAAACTTAATAAATTTCTTTCTTTTTTTGGTGAAAGAAACTTAATAAATTTCGAATACTAATTTTCCTACACTTTCCCACAGTTTCTCACCAACCGAACACTCAGAATCCATCAAAACGAGAGAGAGAGAGAGAGAGAGAGAGAGAGAGAGAGAGAGAGAGAGCAGGTTACCTGGCTGATGTGAAGAATCCGACCAAACACCTAGTTTGATTAGGTATTTTAAATCCTCTGATTTTGGCCCATGAAAGTTTGGGTGGATTGAAATGGGACACCAAAGTTTGGATAGTTTGGCCCCAAACCCTCATGAAAATCCAAACCGAAATGTAGACGCAAACAAAAAGATTTGGAAAATTAGGCAACTCATAAAAATCTTTTTAAGCCATGAAAATGGTGATCCATAAGATAAGATGGAACCCAACCCAACCTAGGAATTTTGGTCAGTGTCACGTGTTGATAATAATTTCTCCTCCGTTTCTTGAAACCCAAAAAGTGGTCCTAGTTCTCTATTTTGCCTTCATATGAGTAAATTATTGATGCAGAGGACAGTACCCACAATAAGGTACATGGCATAATAATTAATGCATTAAACTGCAAAATAAGCACATTTTTTTAATATAATCCCGAAGTGTTATCAATCAATTCATATTAAAGTATATGTATTTAATATTCGTATTTTAAAATAGAATAGATGCGCATAACATAATAACTAATGCATTACATTGCAAAATAAGCACATTCTTCAATATACATGAAAAATATAAGCGTATTTATTACATAATGTTATCAATAATACATATACATGAAGTTTACAATTAGAAACAAGAATTTAAGCTCGTTGCATAACCTCAATTTTATTTTTCACAAAACCAGGACTTCTAAAAGTCAATTTCACGGATATACACCACATCTTAGACTTGGTGCACTTTGCCTGCAACCGACTCAAAACTAGCACATTCATCAACGTTGTGTTTATCACAACTTCCCACCTTCATCCATTACGTTTCTTGCCACTATTTTCCATTTGAGGGCATTGTTTTGGATTTCTCTCTCTCTCTCTCTCTCTCTCTCTCTCTCTCTCTCTCTCTCCTTTTGCTTCATATCTCTCTGTCCCCATTGATCCCACATGAGACACAAAATTATTAATACCATATATTGTTGTGCGGAAGCGACAATCAACTGTGAATGAAAATAGAACAACAATAATTGGCAAGAGCTAAAAGGAACAAAACAACATCAACAAGAATATCAAGATTTATAATGGTTCGACAATATCTATATTTAGTTTGAAGACGACAGAGTATTCCACTATAATAAATGAGAATATACAATAATGTTTATCACTCAATTTTCCAAACACCCAGATAACCCAAGCTCAATAGGAAGAGAAACCCGATAATACAAAGAAAAAAATAATTTGAGAGAATTTTCTTCTCTCCGGCCGAATGGCTTCTTGCTGTTGTCTCTCCCACTTCTCCAATATTCAGCGGCTGCCATGCTTCTCCATTTATTGAGAAGCCAACTGGTGAAGGCCAGCTACTCAAGTCAGAAAGCCAGCCATCGTTGCATGCCTTTTGTCTGCACGTGCTGGTGTCAAACTCTAAAACAAACTTATTATTCCTCTGCAACTGCAGCTATCCCATCTCTCCCAAAGCTATTATTCCTCTGCAGCAATCCCACTTAGAATATGCTTTCGGTGCCAATGGACAATTTGAGCCCCAAATCAACATACACCTAACTTGCTGGGGGAAACAGAGATTTGAATCTTAGCTAAGAATAAATACAAACAAAAAACACAGAAAAACAGAGCAAAAAGAGCAAAAGAGAGAGATGGAGAAGGGAGAGAGAGCCTACAAAGCTCACTGCCTGGTGTTACCCTATCCATCCCAAGGCCACATCAATCCCATGCTCCAATTCTCCAAGCTTTTAAATCACAAAGGAATCAAAATCACACTAGCCAATACCATCTTTGTCCACAACACCATTCAAAAAATTTCATCATCATCATCCTCATCATCCACTTCCATTGCATTTGAGACCATTTCTGATGGCTACGATGAAGGTGGGATTACTCAAGCAGAGAGCATAGAAGCCTATTTGGACCGGTTTCGAAAAATCGGGACGAAGACTCTGATTGAGCTTATTGACAGGCTCTCTGGCTCAGGGAACCCAGTTGATTGTATTGTCTACGATGCATTCATGCCTTGGCCTCTTGATGTAGCCAAAAAGTTTGGGATTGTTGGAGCAGTTTTCTTCACTCAGTCTTGTTCCGTTGACAACATATTCTACCATGTCCACCAAGGCCTGCTCAAACTTCCTCTGCCTCCTGACTCTGAGATTTTGCTTCCTGGATTGCCACCACTTCAACCTTCTGACATGCCTTCTTTCATCTATGTTTATGGATCATACCCTGCTTTCTTCACAATGGTTGTGGATGGTCAGTTCTATAATGTTGACAAAGCTGATTGGGTTTTCTGCAACACATTTTACGAGCTGGAAGAAGAGGTAACTAGTTAAGCCTATCAACTGGGGTTGTTGCATGCTAATGAAATTGAAGTGATTTGATTTCATCGTTTAATTTTCTCTTCCAAATACATTGCTGGATGGTAGAGAATACTAACCCTTTTTCTTAAATTCAAATCCAAGTTTCGAAAAGTTAATGACTAGCTAGGAGCTTCTGATTCAATATGTAAGACATCAGATTGACTATTTTGATTAATTATTTCTTCATAGGTGGTGGATTGCATGGCAAAGCTTTGGCCATTGAGGACAATTGGACCAACAATCCCATCAATGTACTTGGATAAGCGGCGTGAAGACGACAGAGAATATGGTTTCAGCCTTTTTAACCCAAACAGTGATGCCTGCTTGACATGGCTAAATGCAAAGCCAAAAGGGTCTGTGGCTTATGTGTCTTTTGGAAGCTTAGCAGAACTTGGAGAAAATCAAATGGAGGAACTGGGTTGGGGCCTGAGGAACAGCAACAACTATTTCTTGTGGGTGGTTAGGGAAAAAGAAGCAGCCAAGCTGCCACAAGGGTTTGTGGAGGAGACATCTGGGAAGGGTTTGGTGGTTTCATGGTGCCCTCAGTTGGATGTTTTGGCAAATGAGGCTGTTGGATGCTTTGTCACACATTGTGGTTGGAACTCAACTTTGGAGGCTCTGAGTTTAGGAGTTCCAATGGTGGCAGTGCCACAATGGACTGACCAAAGCACCAATGCCAGGTTCATCCAGGATGTGTGGAAAATGGGGCTCAAAGCTCAAGCTGATGAGAAAGGGATCGTGAGACGAGAAGAAATAGCAAATTGTGTGAGAGAAATATTGGAAGGGGAGAGGGGGAAGGAGATTCGAAAGAACACTTCGAAGTGGAAAGAATTGGCCAAGAACGCAGTGGATGAAGGTGGAAGTTCTGATAAAAACATTGATGAGTTCATTGCAAAACTGGTTCAAAACTACTAGCTTTAGCTTTTAGTAGAGTTACCTCTGTGAAAAATAAAAGTGAGGCTATGTAATGTAAGGGATAATTATATTGCAGTTTATGAACTTGTCCAAAATAATTAGAACTTTCATTGTCTGACCAGAAGGATGTACAATCTTTTTAAGTGGGGACAGCAGCTAGGTCCACTGAAACCGACAAAAGGGAAACTAATAATTTTTGTAAGTTGATTGGTTGGTTTATTTATTGATCTTCAATTCTCACTAGCTAGATCCTCACATTTGGTAGGCTTCTGCACACCAAAATGGAGAAGAGAGAAAAAGCTCACTGTCTGGTCTTGTTCTATCCAAGCCAAGGCCACATTAATCCATTGCTCCAATTCTCCAAGCGTTTAGAGCACAAAGGACTCAAAGTCACATTTATCACTACCCGCTCTGTTCTCAAGGCCATGCATGGAGGAGGAGGAGGAGGACAATCACCATCATCATTCTCTTCAATTGCATTGGAGACCATTTCTGATGGCTATGATGAAGGAGGAGCTTCCCAAGCAGAGAGCATCGAGGCTTACTTGGACCGTTTTCGGGAAATAGGTTCACAGACTTTAGCTGAGCTCATTGAGGAAATTTCTGGCTCAGGCCACCCTGCTGATTGTCTAGTTTATGATTCATGTATGTCTTGGGCTCTTGATGTGGCCAAAAGGGTTGGGATTGCTGGGGCTGCTTTCTTCACCTTTTCTTGTGCTGTTACCAATATATACTCTCTTGTCCAAAATGGGCTGCTCAAAGTTCCTCTCAATCCAGGCTCTGAGATTTTGCTGCCAGGATTACCACCTCTTCAACCTTCAGACACCCCATCTTTCGTCTATGTTTCTGGATCGTACCCAGCTTTCTTTAAACTGATTCTGGACCAGTTCTCTAATCTTGACAAAGCTGATTGGGTCTTGTGCAACACATTTCATGAGCTGGAACAAGAGGTAAACAAAATTACTGATAAGGAGGTATAAGTGTAGTAGGGTTGTGCATATGTAGTGATCAACATCATAAATTGAGGTGGTTTTCATGGTTTTCTGTTCCAATTGAATTCATTCCTCTGTCCACGAAATTAAATATCTCTCACTGTATGCATCACTAATCAAGGGCTATGACCAGCTTATGAATTTTTTTAAGTCTCTCACTTTGACCTTATGATTCAACTTCTCAGATAACACCTACTTTCTTTTGTTTTCTTTTTCTCATTTTATGCATAGGCGGTGGATTGGATGGCAAAGTTTTGGCCATTGAGGACGATTGGACCAACCATACCATCTATGTACATGGATAAGCGTCATGAAGACAACTGGGAGTATGGTCTCAGCCTCTTAAAGCCAAACAGTGATGCTTGCATGAAATGGTTAAATGTGAAGCCAAAAGGGTCTGTAGCATACGTTTCGTTTGGCAGTGTGGCAGAAATTGGAGAAGAGCAAATGGAGGAATTGGGTTTGGGTTTAAGGAGAAGCAAAAGCTATTTCTTGTGGGTGGTTAGGGAAAAAGAAGCAGCCAAGCTGCCAAAAGGGTTTGTGGAGGAGACATCTGAGAAGGGCTTGGTGGTTTCATGGTGCCCTCAATTGGAAGTTTTGGCACATAAGGCTGTAGGATGCTTTGTCACACATTGTGGCTGGAACTCTACTTTGGAGGGCTTGAGTTTGGGAGTTCCAATGGTGGCAGTGCCACAATGGACTGACCAAAGCACCAATGCCAGGTTCATCATGGATGTTTGGAAAACAGGGCTTAAAGCTCAAGCTGACAAGAAAGGGATAGTGAGAGGAGAAGAAATAACACATTGCCTGAGAGAAATATTGGATGGGGAGAGAGGAAAGGAGATTCGAAAGAACACTTCAAAGTGGAAAGCATTGGCCAAGAATGCAGTGGATGAAGGTGGAAGTTCTGATAAAAACATTGATGAGTTCATTGCAAAACTGGTTCAGAGTTAGGCTAGGCAAAGCTGCAAAATTGCCGAGTACAAGTCCTCATATTGAAAATAAAAGTGAGGCTATATAATGTAACAGACTCTGTGATTCTAATAAACGGTTCAAAAAGAAGAAATCTTCTGCAAACAATTTTGTTACCTTCTGCGTGTGCATATATATCACCTTTGCAATGACTCATGTTACAGGTTTCTCAATCGCAAAAATTGCCTGAGAAGCTGTTAGATGAGAGGTCAAGGTACATAACGAAGGAAAGGATGTTTATTGATGATATCAGTAGGAAGGTGTCCGCTTAGCTTGTTGCCTGAAAGATATAGGACTGCTTGTGCAGTTAAGCTAAGCCCTGAGGAAACTGGCCTTTTAGTCCCAAATCCGAAAGACAGACTTTTCTTTCATGCTCGTTCCAACACTCGATTCCCAGAAAGTGACAGATAAAACCTTCATTAGTGTTGTTGCTGAAATCCCATTAAGAATTTAAGTAGCCTTGCTACTCTCGACACCGAAGCTGAAACTACAACAAAAAAGCAGTAACCAGAGGACACTGTCAGTAAAAATGCCAGCATCTTGTTTACTCAACAACGTATGCATCAAGAAAGCCATCAAAATGGGCTTGAAAGAGACGTGCTATTTAATTAATGAAAGCCAAATGAGCAGTGATAAATATATTATACTGAACCCAGAGAAGGGGTTAAACAATCAACGACAAACTATTTAATGTAGTTGGAAAGAAAAAGTTGAGAGATATATAAAAGACTCACACGGTCAACAACACATAAATTAAAAATGCAAGAGTGAAAGTGAACGTGAGGTAAGGAAATGAGCTCATTGAACAAGTTAATGAAATGGAAAGAAGGTTAAAAGAAATAGGAAGAGATAGGAAAGATTACAAGATATTTGTTGCAATGAGTAGTGAGAAGATCAGCAGTTATCTACATTTTTGGCAATAATTACGGGTCATGTTAGGTAGATCGCATGATTTGATGACATTGTAAATTACGTCTCTAATAGGGATGGAGCCCACTATTACAATGGGTCTTACCTCTACTAAAAAGGTGGTTTACAAAATAGTCTACAGATGTGGTCTCCTTAGCATTTTCCATATTACTATGTAGGATTGTTGTGATTGTTGTGGGTGTGTTTGAGTCATTTGTGGGTGAGCAATTCTGCTGGAATTGGGTTTATTGTTATCACTCATCAGGCCCATTTGGAGGCCATTCCTTTAGTCAAAAGCTAAGCGACGACTTGGACTGCTAACTATTGACTATCCAGAGTGCTTGACTGCCCTCTGTTTCCATCTTCTTTTAAAACCTTTTTTAAGTTCCAGTTCTTGTGTTACAATTTAATTCATGTTTTGTCCTTTGGGAATTTGTCCAAAGCATCTGCAAGAGGAAGCTCGGACTAAGTCGACCCACAAAAATAAAAAAAATAAAAAATAAGTATTAGACACAACAATTCTTACTAATTAGAATTTGAGACATAATTTTTATTTGGGTTTTAATACTTACGAATCAAATTTTGTTTTAAATTTGGTCAAAAAGGAGACCTAGATTCATTGAGTTTGTCTAAATTAGAAAAGTAAAATACTGTTTTACCTTTTTTGTTTAAAAGTCTGGCCAAAATTAGATCTTACCATTTCTCTCTCTCGACCAGGGCAGCCACATTTCCAATTTCACAAACATGGCACGATTTGCAAATATTGTGGTACTAAATTTTCATAAATAAATTATTATAGTGTTTTTAATTTTCTTTCATTACTTACTATATATTTTCTAAACTCACAGTATTTGACAAGCTCGTTATATAATCAATTTAAATCACTCAAACCCACAATGCAATATATTTCCTTCCAATTTTTTGTAATAAAATCATAGAGAATTGATTAAATAAACATCCTCTAAAGTTTCAATAAAAATTTCCAAGTTTTCCCACAATTTTCATGATTTTTATACAATTTTTACCAATATCGATATTTTTCAGATATTTTCATCAAAATTTTCATGTTTTTAAACCACCGATATTTCCAAAACTCCCGATATTTTAGACCTTAGGCAAGACCAATCATGTGCATAATTTTCAAGGGGACAATTGTGCTATCATACCTTCTTTTCTTTTTTTGTTTTGGAAAGAGACTATTTCATTCAAGACCAACATAAGCCAAAGATTACAGAATAAGATAAGACCCCAACAGTCAACTTGAATTAAAACCAATCAGGCAACTTGAACAAGGGTTGTGCGCTTTCATACTTTGTTTCACCCATATATGTGTGTTCGGATATACTGAGCGAAGTAAAACCAATCAGTCAACTTGAATAAGGGGGCCAAACGAGACATTTAAAACCACACAAATGGTCTCCAATTTTGGCATATGCCAAGGTTTTTGAGCAGAGACAGTCTCTACTAATAAATATTCATTTATATTATAATATGTGTAAAGTTCATTGGCTGGTTTATTTTGCTCTTCAATTTTCACTATAAATCTTGCAAATGTGGTTGGCTTCTGCACAACAAAATGGAGAAGACAGAAAAAGCTCACTGTCTGGTCTTCTTCTGTCCAATCCAAGGCCACATTAATCCCATGCTCCAATTCTCCAAGCGTTTAGAGCACAAAGGACTCAAAGTCACATTGATCACTACCCGCTCTGTTCACAAGGCCATGCATGAAGGAGGAGGAGAACAATCTACAACATCATTCTCTTCCATTGCATTGGAGACCATTTCTGATGGCTTTGATGGAGAAGGTGGGAGTGCCCAAGCAGAGAGCATCCAGGCCTACAGGGACCGTGTTCGGGAAATCGGCTCACAGACTTTGGCTGAGCTCATTGACAAGCTCTCTGCCTCAGGCCACCCTGCGGATTGTCTAGTTTATGATCCAGTTTTTCCTTGGGCTCTTGATGTGGCCAAAAGGGTTGGGATTGCTGCGGCTGCTTTCTTCACTGTATCTTGTGCTGTTACCAACATATACTCACTTGTCCATAATGGGCTGCTCAAACTTCCTCTCAATCCTGACTCTGAGATTTTGCTGCCTGGATTGCCACCTCTTCAACCTTCAGACACCCCATCTTTCATCTATGTTCCTGAATCTTACCCTGATTTCCTTAAACTGTCTGTAGATCTGTTCTCTAATCTTTGCAAAGCTGATTGGGTCTTCTGCAACACATTTTATGAGCTGGAACAAGAGGTAAACAAAATTGATGAGGTGGTTTTCGGTTCCAAATTAATTCATTCTCTTGAAAGTTGACGCGCACAACACTGCTAGAGTCACCAAATTTGTTCACCAAATTATGATTCAACTTGATGTTTTATTTTTCTCTCCTTTTACGCATAGGTGATAGAATATTGGACGACAAAGTTTTGGACATTCAGGACGATTGGACCAACCATACCATCTATGTACCTGGATAAGCGTCATGAAGACAACAAGGAATATGGTCTCAGCCTCTTAAAGCTAAAAAGTGATGCCTGCATGAAATGGTTAAATGCAAAGCCAAAAGGGTCTGTAGCATACATGTCGTTCGGCAGTATGGCAGAACAGGGAGAAGAGCAAATGGAGGAATTGGGTTTGGGTTTGAAGAGAAGCAAACGCTATTTCTTGTGGGTGGTGAGGACATCAGAATCAGTTAAGCTGCCAAAAGGGTTTGCAGAGGAGACATCTGAGAAGGGTTTGGTGGTTTCATGGTGCCCTCAATTGGAAGTTTTGGCACATGAGGCTGTAGGATGCTTTGTCACACACTGTGGTTGGAACTCTACATTGGAGGCCTTGAGTTTGGGAGTTCCAATGGTGGCAGTGCCACAATGGGCTGACCAGAGCACCAATGCCAAGTTCATCATGGATGTGTGGAAAATAGGGCTTAAAGCTCAAGCTGATGAGAAAGGGATAGTGAGAGGAGAAGAAATAGCAAATTGTGTGAGAGAAATATTGGATGGGGAGAGAGGGAAGGAGATTCGAAAGAACGCTTCGAATTGGAAAGCATTGGCCAAGAGTGCAGTGGATGAAGGTGGAAGTTCTGATAAAAACATTGATGAGTTCATTGCAAAACTGGTTCAGAATTAGAACTAGCTAGGCAAAGCTGTGGTGTATTTCTGAAAAAAATTCCTTGTACAAGTCCTCTTGTCGAAAATGTTATTAGGGACTGATTAATAATTTCCATGACTAATCATTTTTAAACGTCACAAATTCGTGTCTTCACTATTTTGATTTTATGAAATATGAAAAGTAAATTATAATGAATACGAAAACTTTATGATTAGAAAAGTTTAGGGACCCACAAAGACTAAATTATGTGCATACTTTTCAAGGGGACAATTGTGCTATCATACTTTGTTTCTCACCACACATGCGTGTTGTTAACATATCAACCCCAGCCCATCAGTACTTAACCAAACCCAAGATAGACAACCTAGCTCACCCCATTTTGAGGAGCAATCGCTACAATATTCTAGAAGCACCACAAGTGCAAACAACAAAGTGATAATATCGATTACCACTAGAAATATCTAGAATAAAGGATATATGTAGATAAGTCTAGGAGAACATAAAAGCCCAAGTCGGTGAAGTGGAAAAGTACGTCAGCAGCTAAGCTTGGAGATTTGTCTGGAAGATAAACAATTTTGTGACCCATATTCCTTGGTGTCAATCAAGAAGTGAAGAGAGTGTCAATAAGAAGAGTGAGCAATAATTTATAGAGTCCTTGTGAGAAGTGTGAGTTTGTCTCTAGAAGTGAGAAAGAGTGCTTGTATGAGTTGGTCTTCTTTGAGAGTTGTCTTGTCGTAATTTTTTATGAGTATAATACAAGTCAATTGTTCACTTATTTTGTCTCTAAAAAATCTATATCACCATATTAGAGTTGCGTATTCTAATTTTCTTAACACGTGTTTGGTTATATTGAGCAAAAGTAAAACCAATCAATCAACTTGAAAGAAGGGCTCTCCCCTTTTTAGACTTAATTTAGTTTCGTAAAATATAAAAGGAGAAAAGGCTGGCTAGGCGAAGCACTGGTGTATTTCTGAAAAATTGCCTAGCTATAGCACAAGTCCTCTGGTGGAAAATAAAACTGATAGGCTATGTAATGCAGTAGACTCAACTCAAATTGTGTAATTTGATGCATCTCTATAATTTATTTGTGCTTTTTTTTGCAATAGAATGCATGTTTTGTCCTTTGGGAGTTTGTCCAAAGTATCAGCAAGAGGAAAAAGGCCGAAACGTCTATAAAAGTAAATAAAAATTTGAGCAAAGCAATTTTTGTCATGATTCATGTTAAGGAACACCCTCATGTCCTCATTAGATACAAGGCCTTAAGTTAAGATCAACTTCGAATATAATACATGCAATTTTGTTTTCTTCATAATACATGCAATTGTGCTATCATACTTTGTTTCACCACAAGTTCAGGAAGATTGCTAGTCAAGCTTAAGCACGTTCAGATAGTTACTTATTTTGTTGACTTAAAAAAGATAATTACTTATTTGGCATACCATCCCTTGGTTGGAGATGCTCTAAGCCACTAAAACAAGTGGCCCACGCGAGAAATTTAAAACCCACACAAATGGACTCCAATTTTGGCATATACCAAGGTTTTTGATTGGGGACAGCAGCCTCTACTAATCTTGCAAATGTGGTTGGCTTCTGCACAACAAAATGGAGAAGAAAGAAAAAGCTCACTGCCTGGTTTTGTTCTATCCAATCCAAGGCCACATTAATCCCATGCTCCAATTCTCCAAGCGTTTACAGCACAAAGGAGTCAAAGTTACATTGGTCACTACCCGCTCTGTTCACAAGGCCATGCATGGAGATGGAGGTGGAAAATCACCATCATCATTTTCTTCCATTGCATTGGAGACCATTTCTGATGGGTTTGATGGAGAAGGTGGGAGTTCCCAAGCAGAGAGCATCCAGGCCTACTGGGACCGTTTTCGGGAAATCGGCTCACAGACTTTGGCTGAGCTCATTGACAAGCTCTCTGCCTCAGGCCACCCTGCTGATTGTTTAGTTTATGATCAAATTTTGCCTTGGGCTCTTGATGTGGCCAAAAGGGTTGGGATTGCTGGGGCCCCTTTCTTCACTGTATCTTGTGCTGTTACCAACATATACTCTCTTGTCCATAATGGGCTGCTCAAACTTCCTCTCAATCCTGACTCTGAGATTTTGCTGCCTGGATTGCCAACTCTTCAACCTTCAGACACCCCATCTTTCGTCCATGCTCCTGAATCTTACCCTGCTTTCTTTAAACTGTCTATGGAGCAGTTCTCTAATCTTGACAAAGCTGATTGGGTCTTCTACAGCACATTTTATGAGCTGGAACAAGAGGTAATCAAAATTCATGGCATAAGTTTTATTAGCCAGTGCATGCCCAGGGAGGGTACCCTTACCCCTATCAAATGTTCTATTTTATTTTCATGTCTATATTTCTTTTGAGTTGCATATATTTTGTTACTATATGAATGAATTCATTCCTTGATAGGGAGACGAGTCAACAATACTGCTAGAGTCACTAAATTAATTATCCGTCCTAGGAATTATGTATTTGAAGTCTCCAAAATTTAATGACTTTTACCTTAAATTTTTAAGATAGCACTTCCCTTTTATGCATAGGCGGTGGATTGGATGGCAAAATTTTGGCCATTGAGGACGATTGGACCAACCATACCATCCATGTACCTGGATAAGCGTCATGAAGAAGACAAGGAATATGGTCTCAGCCTCCTAAATCCAAACAGTGATGCCTGCATGAAATGGTTAAATGCAAAGCCAAAAGGGTCTGTAGCATATGTGTCATTCGGCAGTGTGGCAAAACTCGGAGAAGAGAAAATGGAGGAACTTTGTTTCGGTTTGAGGAGAAGCAAATGCTATTTCTTGTGGGTGGTGAGGGCATCAGAATCAGCTAAGCTGCCAAAAGGGTTTGCAGAGGAGACGTCTGAAAAGGGTTTGGTGGTTTCATGGTGCCCTCAATTGGAAGTGTTGGCACATGAGGCTGTAGGATGCTTCGTCACACATTGTGGTTGGAACTCTACTTTGGAGGCCTTGAGTTTAGGAGTTCCAATGGTGGCAGTTCCACAGTGGGTTGACCAGGGCACCAATGCCAAGTTCATCATGGATGTGTGGAAAGTAGGGCTTAAAGCTCAAGCTGATGAGAAAGGGATAGTGAGAGGAGAAGAAATTGCACATTGTGTGAGAGAAATATTGGAGGGGGAGAGAGGGAAGGAGATTCGAAAGAACGCTTTGAAGTGGAAAGCATTGGCCAAGAGTGCAGTGGATGAAGGTGGAAGTTCTGATAAAAACATTGATGGGTTCATTGCAAAACTGGTTCAGAATTAGAACTAGCTAGGCAAAGCTGTGGTGTATTTCTGAAAAAAAATTCCTTGTACAAGTCCTCTTGTGGAAAATGTTATTAGGGACCGATTAATAATTTCCTTGACTAATAATTTTTAAAAATCAGAAATTCGTTTCTTCAATATTAAAATAATTTTCGTGTCTTCACCATTAAAAAAATTATACATAATATACTTTAAATTATACAAACAAAACACTTATTTATAGACGCCGCCATTATCCAAGTCCCACCTGACTTGGCTGCTAAAATATGAATATGGTTTGAATACTTTAGGTTAATTGTATTCTTTTTCGTAAGAATGTATATATAGGAGTTTGCGTGCAATGCTTTATAAGGAAATAGATACGGGAATTAGATAAGAGAATATCTCCTAATTATACAAGGACTGTCAACTATATGAAAAAAGAAAATAAATCTTCTTGATTTGTTAGGTTAACTCACGTCAAGATTTATTTATTTAGGATTTTCCAAGCCACTAGTTTACAAGATTTATTTAGGATTTTCCAAGATTGCCTACAACAATTATGTCTTGAAACCTTGAGCTTGCCTACTTTGTCAAAGTTGGTGTACATCTCTCGAGTTCCCTACATTTCTCTAGATTTTTCTAAATACAAATGACTCAAATGAGCATTAACTTCTAACCAAAAAAAAAAAAATGCAAGCGCAATTTATACACGAGGATTTTCAAGCGTACAATTAGTGAATCAGTCAACTTGAAAGAAGCACTACATATAATTTAAGACAGGTAAATGAGTTCAGAAAAGCAGAAAACAAGAGCACAACTGTTACTGGCTAGGGCTGAGTTCAACTTTTAAATCTTCGCGCGAACACCACCAAATAACGGACACTAGGAGCCCTTGGAAGGAAAAAACAAAAAGAAAAAGGAAAACCAAAACCAAAACCAGCTGCTGCTGCTATAGCTACATTGTATGAGTTCAAAACCTTAACAATGCTAGACTTCTTTGCAGCTGACCGGCACACCTCCAGAGGCTTCCCACAAAGTCCAGGATTGTTTGCGAAAGAGTCCGCTGTAATATATGTAGTATTAAAGTTTGGGACTGGGCCAGACAGTTGATTGTTGGCCACACTAAATGCTTTAATCCTCCTAAGCTGGCCAAATTCTGGAGGAATGGTACCCGAGAACTTGTTGTTGTCAAGCTTAAGCACATTCAGAGAGCCGCAATTCGAAAGCTTCATTGGGATTTGCCCTGTGAAGCTGTTAGATGAGAGATCAAGGGACGTAATGAACATAATGATTTCATCGATGTCAGTAGGAAGAGGTCCATTGAGCTGGTTGCTTGAAAGATCTAACCCTGTTAGGCTTGTGCAATTTGCTACGCCTTGAGGAAACGAGCCCTTCAGTCCCAAATCCGAAAGCTTGAGGTTTAAAACTTTACTCTCGTGAGGGTGCCAACACTCGACCCCAAGAAAGTTGCAGATGAAGCCTTCGGTGTTGTTGTTGAAATCCCATGAAGAGTTTAAGTACCCCAAAGTGTCCTCAAGTGATGCTTTTATACTTTTCAAGCAGTTGATATCACTCTCAACACCAAAGCTGAAACCACAACTAAGCAGCAACCAGAGGACACTGCCAATGAAAATGCCAGCATCTTGTTTTCTCAACAACATATGCATCAAGAAAGCCATCAAAATGGGATAATGGGCTAAAAGAAAATAAAAAAAAGTTCTATTTAGTTCATGAAGCCAAAGATCAGAGCTAAAGATAGTAGTGAAGTGTAACACCCCGACTCCAAATTAAATGATTTTTTTAATCGATTTTTATAAAATTACGAAATTACCCTTGGGATAGGGGTAAATTGGTCACTTTCTTCTTCGGAAGGATTTTGGGACCACGAGTGGCATTTCTGGGTAGTTGGTACCGAGACGAAATCGTAGACATGCGGTAGGCTTGAATCGGGGTTGTAACGAAAAAGTTACGGGAAAAATAGTGTCAGTGGCAAACTTGTAAATATTTCGAAAAGGGTTAGGGTAAAAATCAGATTTTTCCAGTTTTACCTCACTTTCTCTCTCTTCCTCCCGATTCTCTCTCTCCCGCGTCGACCTCTTCTTCCTCCTCCGATCTGCAATTCACGCAGAGCCGCCGCCACAGGCCACGGCCAGCCCCGAGACCGGACCCAAAACGACCGGCCAGACCTCGCCGACGTCCCCCGATCCATCTCCAGCCGTCAGCCGCCGCCTCGTCGCCGGAAAATACAGATTTCAGGCCGATCCTTGTCTGAGCTTCCAGTCGATCGTTCTCTCTCCTCCGAGCACTATTTCAGACGGGTGAGGTATGGTTTCTCATCCAATTTTCGAGTTCTAGCTGATGATGGTATAGGTTTTCATTGATTTTGAGTCTAGAAAACCGATTAGAAATCTAGGTTTTGGGCCGAATTTCAAAATGAAATTCCGGCCAGTTGCCGGCCGAATTGGAGCTTCTCGTAGTTGAATGAAGTGATCCTGACCTCGAGTAGAAGCTAGGGTAGGAAGGGTGAGCTCGGGTGTGGAGTTTTTCCGTCACCGGAATTACTCTGCACACCCACGCGCTGCCGGCGCGTGTGGCGGCGCGTGGGCGAGTCTGGTGAGGATGTAAATTGACCCGATGAGATCCTTAGGTTGTCACGAGCGCATAGGAATTCGCAGATCTCGATTCGGATGTCGTTTGGCTATCGAACGGATTTTCGCATATTATGCGTTATCCGGGTTCGATAGGTTCCGACCGTTAGATCTTTCCCAATTTAAAATGTGTTGTTCTAGGTATTCCTAGGACCGTATGGGACTTCACGAATTCTGAATCGGAGCCCCGGATGTTCCGATTCAAAAATGCAAAGTTTGCGGGTTAGCGATAACCGTAAAATCGTGAACGCTTCCTAAACCTGTAATCGGACCTTAGGGTACCATCTTCGACGTGCACGTATGGGGATTTGGGGAGTTAAGCATTTAATTTGTAATTTCCGCTTAGACGTGGTTTTTATATTAATTAACGGTTCGTATTTCGAAATAGGTATTTCGACTGCACGCACGCAGCAAGCAGGACCTTCACGTGGTCAGGCAGCGAGGGAATACTTGTGAGTGGACTTTGTTTTAATCATATGCCTGGTTTTAATTAATGAAAGATTTTGCATAATGTTTTAATGGCTCCTGGATTTTTATATATTTTATGCATGGATAAATTCTGTTGGGTGTATAGCAATTGGTAATATATTGTGAGATTGGCATTTTTGGGTTTTGAGAGTGTATTTTATATATGGATTGTGGGGAGGTATATTTTGATATATATTCTTCGTAGATGAGACATTTGGGTTGTTGGAGGGTGATATGGAAGTATGTGATTAGAGAGGAGTTGTGGGATTACACTACGTAAGTACCTTCCCCAGTTACTAGTCTCACTCGCGGCGTTGGATGTTCCGGCGGGTGAGACACTTTCCGTATGCGGCGTTGGATGTTCCGGCGTACGGAAAGACTGTGTATAGAGTTTAGGGTCATCACCATGGCGTTGGATGTTCCGGTGTGTGATGATCCAGTCTGCGCGCGTAGGATATAGTTTGAGAGCTACACATGGCGTTGGATGTTCCGGTGTGGGAGCTTTGGAGTTTCGTCCCCCGGTTGGACCGCTCATCCCTAGACGCAGGATAGCACCTGGAAATCCTGCGGACTAGTCAAACGATCCCCCAGTTGGATTGTTTTCCCCGGTACCTAGGTGGTGTGATGAGTATATCGTATAGCTATTTATAGTTATATATATATATATATATTTATATGTTTATTTATTGAATATGTATAGTTGAGTGTGAAAGGAATTGGAGTTTGTTTAATAGTTGACAGCAGTGGTGAGTTTGAGAGAATGGGATTCTTTTTGAAAGAGATAACTGATGTTTTTAGATGAGTTTTACTGAAGCATGTTTTGAGTAATTTCTTATTGAATTGTGAACCTGCATGACTGGAGCATTATTTTTACATGGTGGGGTTACTATGTTGTTTTTAACTGCAAACCTGGTTTTTGTCCACTCACATGTTTTCTGTTTTGCGCCCCCCAGCCAGTAGTTGCTCTTGGAAGTGCAAGTGGTGTACGAAGCGGAATCGGTGCATCTTTCTAATTAGGAACTATGTAAATTCTTCTACTCAACTGTTCTTGTAATCTAAATTCAGTAGATGCTCTGTATTGCCATAGTAGATTTTACTTGTGAGGCCGGAGGCCACTCTAGTATGACTTATGTATGTATGAAAGCATGCTGCTGGTTGGGATTAGTATTACTGTGTGTTGCAGGTTGAATAAATTTTGTTGGGATTGCTTAAATTGCAGGGGGGACTCTGCCAAATTTTTGGTAGAAAGTCTCGATTATTTAATAGGTGGGTCCGGCATCGGGATGATGTCGGGATCAAGACGGAGTCCGCCTCGGTCTTCGGGAAATTCTGGGACGGGTCCTGTCATGAAGACCTGAAATTCCCTGGCTTTTTATAACCACTGGACATGAAAGAACCCTGATAAGGGTTTGAACAATCAACGGCACAAATTAATGAAAAGGCTCCCACGCGGTCAGCATATGCATTAAAAATCAAGAGTGGTCTATACGTCCAATGGTATATCCTGGCTCTGTTTGAAGGCTATTTGGAGGCCACTCCTTTCGTCGAAAGCTTAGGGACGACTTGGACTGTTGACCATTGACTACCCACAGTGTTCGTCTGCCCTCTATGTCCTTTTCTTTTCTTCTTTGCCGACCTTCATGAGATGACTCAGTCTCATCTTAGAATTTTACTCGCTCAAACACGGAAAAAAAGAGAGGATAAAATACAACTCAAACTACTAAAAAATCGACAATTATAAATGAAGAAGAAAAAGAAACTCAATTAAGCATAAGGGGTGCGCCACCATAAGAAATTAAAGGGCGCAGCGCAACTACACAAACTAATTAAAAGACTCTCACCACGGTCAGCACATGCATTAAAAAAGCCTGCCTCCCTTTGGAGGGTTTATGAAAGTGAGGGAAGGAGGAGGTGAGCCTCATCTGTTTGGAGGCTACCCCTTTTGTCAAAAGAATGATTTCAGAGCTAGAGATATATTACTGAAATGAACCCAGAAATCCTGTAGCATTTTAATGACAATAGAGATTAAAGAACCCAGAGAAGGGGTTATTTCTATTTCAATCGACGACTGCGATTGGAGGGGAAAAAAAAAAAATCAAAATTGCAGATATGTCTTGAAAGCTTGAGCGTCTTCTCCCAGCCACTACTTTACAAGATTTTTTTAGAATTTTCCTAGAATGCCTACAACAATTATGTCTCGAAAGCTTGAGCTTGCCGACTTTGTCAAAGTTGGTGTACATCTCTCGAGTTCTCTACATTTCTCTAGATTTTTCTAAATACAAATGACTCAAATGAGCATTAACTTCTAACAAAAACAAAAAAAATGCAAGCGGAATTTATACACGAGGATTTTCAAGCGTACAATTAGTGAATCAGTCAACTCGAAAGAAGGACTAAATATAATTTAAGACAGGTAAAATGAGTTCAGAAAAGCAGAAAACAAGAGCACAACTGTTACTGGCTAGGCTGAGTTCAACTTGTACATCTTGCGAACACCACCAAATAACGCACACTAGGAGCTCTCGGAAGGAAAAAACAAAAAGGAAAAGGAAAACCAAAACCAGCTGCTGCTGCTATAACTACATTTTTTTAAGTTCAAAACCTTAAACCGGCGGGCAATGCTTCAAAGGGCCTCCACAGAGTCCGGTGTTGTTTGCATAGCTTTCAGGTCCAATTGATGTATTATTAAAGTTTGGGACTGGGCCAGACAGCTGATTGTTGGCCACACTAAATGTTTTAATCCTAGTAAGCTGGCCAAGCTCTGGAGGAATGATACCCGAGAACTTGTTGTTGTCAAGCTTAAGCACATTCAGATAGCTGCAATTGGAAAGCTTCATTGGGATTTGCCCTGTGAAGCTGTTAGATGAGAGATCAAGGGACGTAATGAACGTAATGATTTTATCGATATCAGTAGGAAGAGGTCCATTGAGCTGGTTGCTTGAAAGATCTAACCCTGTTAGGCTTGTGCAATTTGCTACGCCTTGAGGAAACGAGCCCTTCAGTCCCAAATCCGAAAGCTTGATGTTTAAAACTCTACTCTCGTGAGGGTGCCAACACTCGACCCCAAGAAAGTTGCAGATGAAGCCTTCAGTGTTGTTGTTGAAATCCCAAGAGTTTAAGTACCCCAAAGTGTCCTCAAGTGATGCTTTTATACTTTTCAAGCAGTTGATATCACTCTCAACACCAAAGCTGAAACCACAACTAAGCAGCAACCAGAGGACACTGCCAATAAAAATGCCAGCATCTTGTTTTCTCAACAACATATGCATCAAGAAAGCCATCAAAATGGGATAATGGGCTAAAAGAAAATAAAAAAAAAGTTCTATTTAGTTCATGAAGCCAAAGATCAGAGCTAAAGATAGTAGTGAAGACCTGAAATTCCCTGGCTTTTTATAACCACTGGACATGAAAGAACCCTGATAAGGGTTTGAACAATCAACGGCACAAATTAATGAAAAGGCTCCCACGCGGTCAGCATATGCATTAAAAATCAAGAGTGGTCCAATGGTATATCCTGGCTCTGTTTGAAGGCCATTTGGAGGCCGCTCCTTTCGTCGAAAGCTTAGGGACGACTTGGACTGTTGACCATTGACTACCCACAGTGTTCGTCTGCCCTCTATTTCCTTTTCTTTTCTTCTTTGCCGACCTTCATGAGATGACTCAGTCTCATCTTAGAATTTTACTCGCTCAAACATGGAAAAAAAGAGAGGATAAAATACAACTCAAACTACTAAAAAATCGACAATTATAAATGAAGAAGAAAAAGAAACTCAATTAAGCATAAGGGGTGCGCTACCATAAGAAATTAAAGGGCGCAGCGCAACTACACAAACTAATTAAAAGACTCCCACCACGGTCAACACATGCATTAAAAAAGCCTGCCTCCCTTTGGAGGGTTTATGAAAGTGAGGGAAGGAGGAGGTGAGCCTCATCTGTTTGGAGGCTACCCCTTTTGTCAAAAGCTTGGGTATATCTGCTTATATTTTCTATTGAAAAACTTGATTATGTATGGTTAAGTGATATTATAAAGTTGATGGAACATTTAAACAAATAATTTAATTAAGAGACCAAAATGTAAAACAGGTATAAATTTAAAGAACATTTGAATAAATAATATATATATATATATATATACACACACATTGAGCTATTGAGCTATTGGAGTTTATCTCAAAATAAAGGGCAAAACCAACACCAAAACCAGCTGCTGCCACAATAACAACACCATTCCTGGACCTGAAGAAGTTGACTTGCAAGGCTCCAATTGAATCAGCACCAAAGACTAACTGTGGGACCGGCCCAGACAGAAGATTTGGGCCACACTGAATATCTCAAGCCTAGGAAGCAGCCCAAGCAGTGGAGGAATGTGATGTGACCAGAAAAC
Organism: Prunus persica; assembly: GCF_000346465.2. Classification (NCBI taxonomy): domain Eukaryota; kingdom Viridiplantae; phylum Streptophyta; class Magnoliopsida; order Rosales; family Rosaceae; genus Prunus; species Prunus persica. The sequence continues at coordinate 18,390,863 of NC_034016.1, forward strand.
TCATTGTTATCAAGCTTGAGCATACTGAGCCACACACAGCTGGAAAGGTCTGGGATTTTCCTCGAAATATATTTCGACAAAAAGAAGAAAAAAAATACCTTGTATGTATTAATTATTCGCAACGGCAATTTGTTAAGAACTTAATTAATTTTTATGATGACATTTATAAATATATAAACCACCATTTAATACACTTCATCTATAAACCTCTAGGGGATTTCATGACGTCAGAGTTAGAGTACCAAGCTGGTGGAATTCATCTTAAAATAAAAAAATAAAAAGAGAAAACAAAACCAATAACAAAACCAGCTGCTGCCACCATAATATTTCCGTCATTGGACATGAAAACCCTAACCACACTCTTGGACTTCTTTTGGCAAGACTTGAGCGGGTGGCCACAGAGTCCGGGATTGTTTGCATAACTGTCCGCTGTAATTGATGTAGTATTGAATGATGGGACTTCGCCAGACAGAGCATTGTTGGCCACACTAAAAGTTTTAAGCCTAGTTAGCTGGTTAACTTCTGCCGGAATGTTACCCGAGAACTGGTTGTTATCAAGCTTGAGCACATTCATATAGCTGCAATTGGAAAGTGTCGCGGGGATCAGCCCTGAGAAGCTGTTGGAAGAGAGATCAAGAGACGTAACAAACAAAAGAACTTCATCGATATCATTAGGAAGATGTCCACTGAGCATGTTGCTTGAAAGATCTAAACCTGTTAAGCTTGTACAATTTTCTACGCCCCGAGGGAACTGACCTTTTAGTCCCAAGTCCGAAAGCTTGATGTTCAGAACCTTGCTCTCTTGAGGGTGCCAACACTCGATTCCAAGAAAGTTGCAGATGAAGCCATCAGTGTTGTTGCTGAAATCCCATGAAGAGTTTATGTACCCCAAAGTGTCCTCAAGTGATGCTTTTATACTTTTCAAGCAGTTGATGTCGCTCTCAACACCAAAGCTGAAGCTACAATTACTAAGCAGCAACAACAAGAGGACACTGCCAATATAAATGTCTAGATGTTGTTTGCTCAGCAGCACATGCCCTAACAAAGCCATCAAATAAAATGGCTTTAAAAAGTTGTTACCCTATTCAAGCAAAAATGATTTCAGAGCTAGAGATATATTACTGAAATGAACCAGAAATTCTCTAGCATTTTAATGACACTAGAGATCAAAGAACCCAGAGAAGGGGTTCAATTTCAACACTGCGACTGGAAGAAAAAAAAAAAGGTTCAACGAGAAAAGGGCCCTCTTTAGTCTTTCCACAGAGAGAGATGTAAGACTTTGACATTCAACATGTAAATGACATGCAATTACGCAAGAGTGAATTATACGTTTAAAAAAATTTCCTGTCTTTTTTTTTCTCTTTCGGTAAACAAATTCGATTGGTTTGATGAAAGTGAGAGAAGGAGAAGCTCATTAATGGGGTCATTTGAAGGAGAGAAGCAGGTGCTAATCCCACCTAATCACGATATACGATATATGATAATTTTTCCACTACTGTAATTGAGTGAGATAGCAAAACAATAATATCCTCGTTTATCACTAAATTTAACAATAGCAACATCATTCTCGGACTTGAAGATGACTTGCACGGCTCCAGTGGGCCCCCACAGAGTCCGAAATTGATCACATAACTCTGCGCTCCAAAGGGACCGGCCCAGACAGAAGATTGTGGGCCACACTGAGTTTCTTAAGCTTAGGAAGCAGCC